>NW_007255996.1:153851-224860 GCF_000164805.1 Carlito syrichta | reverse complement strand
CCAGGATAAAGGGCTGTGGGGGGAAGGGGACTCAGCCCGCATGTTGGGGGGGAATGACAGCCAGGGCCTTGAGGAGAGGCTGTGTGTGGAGGGTCAGACTGCACTTGGGGGGGCAGCCAGTGCCATGATGTGGGGGGGAGTCAGCCTGTGTGTGTGGGGTGAGGGGCACACAGGCACTCTGGGAGATGGGCATGGGGACAGCTCATGTGGCCCTGGATGCAGCCACGCCTTGGGCTCCTCTCTGCACCTCCTGGTGGGGGTCCCTCCTTTGGGTGGTGTGAGGCCCACAGCCACCCATGCCCACGTGCCTGTGCCAGGTAGGACGCCACTATCCCAGTCACCAGCAGCCCAAGCCCAGCCCGTGGCCTCCCAGCTGCAGGGGCGGGGCTGCGGCTCTCCATCATGGGAAGAGGGCCTCCGCAGACGACACCTCCTCCCATCTGCTTCGAATCAGTCTGGTTCTGCTCTCTGTGACTGCCTCTTGCAATGTTAGAGCCACCATCCACAGCCCAGCTGTGGCGATGACCTCAGCTGGCCCAGACCGCCCTCAAGGTCACGCCACGGCCCGGCCTGCCTTGCTCACAGCTGGGAAACCACCTCACCCCCGCCCCCACCGAGATGCTTGGTGCTCCCTGGGCCTGACATCAGCTCCATGGTGACAGCCCGCTGTCTGTGAGACAGTGACTTCCAGCTTCTCTGTGGCTCTCGCGTTGTGCCCACGTGGTGGCCCCATCACTCCATCTCCGTGTGATCTGTAAGTGACGGAAGAAGATGCAGCCGTCCAGTGTTGCAAACTCGCCAGAACTCGCGGGGCCAGTGGCCTGTGTGCTGGCTCAGCCGCACCCACAGAGCATTTTCCAACCATTTAAAGAACCCGCGTCACATTCTCTTCAACATTCTCTGCAGTGACAAGCTTCCATCCTACAAGGTGGGCACAAATCTCAGAACAAAACAGATGTGGGAGGATGATGGCCTGGGACTGGCCAGATAGCGCCACGCGGAGTATTTCAAGCAGTGGCCGTTGGGCCTCAGCTGCCATTTCCTCACGAGGGGATGAGGGGTGGATGCCCATCCAAGTGTGGACCACAGAAAGGTGCAAGTTCAAGGACCTGCAAGGGGCATTCGTCTTTGGGTAGCCTGGGAGGGTCCCGAACTGACCATCACAGATGACAGCGTCACTGAGCCAAGGCTCTGCAGGAACATGGGTGCGACAAGCATGCCAGGGAGATGCAAGAGAGCCGGGTTAACTTAGAGGAAGAGTCACGACGCATCAGGTGCAGTGGCCACGGGAAAGTCACCCTCCTTGCCTGTGGGGAGGCTGCTGTCCTTGGCTACAGGGAGGCTGTCCTCCTTGCCACGTGGAGTGCATACTTGTGACTGGCGTTGCCCTCTTGACCGCATGCATTCAGCCTCAGCGCAGCCACTTGGAAGGGCTGGGCTGCCAAAATGGGACACCAGGGTTCCCTCGTCTGTGTCCTTGTTCCTGACAACCTGGGATGAAGGCGTTATTTCTGACACGTCCTCTTGTCAAATGGCGATTGCTGGAAAGCCTCCCACCACAGCCCTCGGCCTCCCAAGGACATCTGCGCACACGTACGTGTCTGTTTTCCACTCTCCCTGTGGACTGCTCTTTTCCTCAGGGTATTCATCTTGAGAAGGGATGAGGACCCTGAAACATGTGGGTGGAGAAGGCAGGCCCATGCTAGGCCTTGGGTCCAGGTTGGAAGCACTTCTAGGATGCTGAGGTCCCAGAACTTCAAGTGTTCTGGGTGATGGAAACACCCACGCAACTTCCTTGTTGTACATTAGGTAAAAGAAACAACAGAAACATTGCCGAAACCCTGGCAGTGATGCTTGGAGGGTATGGCTTGCTGTTATGTGGCCGGGCTGTCCTTCACGTTCTACCTGTTATTTCTTCATGTTGAGGTGTTTCGGCTGTCTTCCCACGTCAGGACACACTGTGTGCTTTATACTTTCTTTCTTTTTTTTTTTGAGTCAGGGTCTCACTCTGTCACCCAGGCTGGAGGGCAATGGCACACTCATGATTCACCACAGCCTTCTGGGCTCAGGTGATCCTCCTGTCTCAGCCTCCTGAGTAGCTGGAACTACTGGCACGTGTCACCATGCCTGGCTAATTTTTTTGATTTTTTTTTTGTAGAGATGAGATCTATGTTGCTCAGGTTGGGCTCGAACTCCTGGACTCGAATGATCCTCTCGTCCTGGCCTCCCAAAGTGCTGGAATGACAGGCGTGAGACCCCATGCCAGGCCTGTCTTTGTGTTTCATGGCTGCATGATGTCCTGTTGCACTCCTTCTTCAGGCAAACTTGGTGCGGCGTGTGCTGTGCTGGGCCCTTGTGGGCCGGGGTGATGATGTGCCGTGTGGCGCCCTTGTGAGGTGGAAGCTCAGTGAGCCGTGCTGGGCCCTTGCTGGGTGGCTGCAGTGAGTCGTGCGAGGTCTTTGGGTGGTGGGGTTCAGAGAGGGAGATGGGGTCCGCACATGCATCTACATATTTAACGTGTCCTTCATCAACGGGTTTAGGTAATTCAGTGCAGCTTTTTCCATATAAGCCACGTGGCCACGAGTGTCTCTGTCCACCCTCTTTGCATTCGTGTCCTGGTAATTATTCAAGTTGAGTCCCCAGAGGAGGGATTTCAGGAGTCAGGGGAGCACATGTAACACTTGGGCAGATACCTGCGTCACCCGCAGAGGCCCGCGTCAAATCTCGCTGTGCCCACCCCGGGGGAGGTTGTCTGGCCTCGCTCCCCCACTGATGGACTGACAGGCACCGGTCAGTCATACGATGTGCATTCAAAGCCTGGGGGGCTGTCATATTGGAATGGCGTGTTGGTGATCTGGAGGTGGCTGGCAGTGTCTGGTTACTCCTGGCATCAGGCCATCTGGTTTCCTTAAACATCTGTGTCTGCAGCTAAAGAGACTAAAGAGAGACTGTTCCCATTTTCCCAAGAGACTAGGAAAAACTGTTGACGTTTTCGCATTGTCCCGTTGGGGCTGCCTGGGTGACACCTGTGCATGCCCTTTTTAAGTTTTGTGATGGGTACTCATGTCACTGATTTATAAGAGCTCTTTATATATGGAGGCTATTTTGCTTTGGCGTATACCTATTGCCATTTTTCTCTTCATCAGTTGATCCATTTCTTCTCAGGGTTTTCATCTTGTTTCGAGATAAAGTTCCCAGGCTGCCCCTTCCTCCAGGCAAGTCCTGGACAGAGGTCAGTCCCCTTTCTCTCTGTTTCAGGGACATAGCCAGGGAGGGGCATGAGTGGTGAGGGTACCTGGGCACCTGGAAGGAACCAGCACTCCCTGCCTGCATGTGAAATGGGAAGCTGTTGGCCTGGGGATCATGCGTTCTTCAGGGCCAGGCTGTGACAAGGTCATGGCCATCTCCGTGTCCTCGTCTGTCTCCGCTGTCTCCCAAAGGCGCTCGGCTTGCATCCAGGCTCGGCCGAGTTCTGCCCTGGCGTGCTTTGTCTGTCACCCTCTTTGTTCTGCTCCATGTTTGAAATTCCAGGTCCTGAAGTCATCTGTGGGGAACTTGAGCTGTTGGATACAGTGGACGGTGACACGGCCAGATGGGCGGCTCCAGGGGATAGGGTCGGCCGGGGCCAGCCATGCCCGGCTGAGATGTGGATGGGGCATTTGAGTCGCTTCTGCTTGGGCTCGGGGTGGGGGTCCCACTGTCAGCTGTTGGCGAGGATGCCCACACCAGGGCCTCTTGTTTCTGGTCACTTGGTCACCTGGCAGCACCCGTTGGGTGTGGGACCCCAGCAAGTCATGGGACCGGGTCTGGCTTCAGAGACTGGGGCTTGTTTATTTTCCGTGGTCGGCTGAACGGTGGCCCCCAGAGGCCATGTCCCAGCAGGATCTACTCCAGGGCCTCTTGTTTCTGGTCACTTGGTCACCTGGCAGTACCCACTTGGTGTGGGACCCCAACAAGTCATGGGACGCGAGTCCGACTTCAGAGACTGGGGCTTGTTTATTATCCATGGCCAGCTGAACAGTGGCCCCCAGAGGCCATGTTCTCATCCCTGGATCAAAGCAAGCATGGCAGACAGCAGTGCCGGGCTTGTGGGCTGCATCGGTGTTGCTACTTGGGCTCCTCCGTGCCAGGAGGCCCCACAGGCAGGGTCATTTCGCGTGTCCCGCCGGGCCTTGCCCCCTCTGCACCACATCCAGCCTCATCCCATAGCCACGGCGTCCTTCTCCCACTCTGATCTCCATTTGACAAACTCCCACCTCTGGGACCACACCTGGGGTGGCACCATCTTGCAGCTGTGGGGCAGCCATGGGGCAGCTGTGGACTTCCTCTCTGGCTTGGCCATGAGGCTGGGTCCAGAGAGGTCCCAGCAGGATCTGCTCCTGGGTCCTTGCGCCCCAATAATTCAAAATGTAAATGGGAAATCGTGCCCTCCGGGGAAGTGGCACCTGCCAGCGTGCACCCTGCGCACGCAGACCCAGCAGATACAGATGGCGCTGCCTGTGAGGACAGGGACTCTGCCAGGCACTCAGAGGGAGGCTGCACCATCTCACCAGGGCTCACTTGGTGCCTGGCCCAGCCTACTTCCCTGCAGGGAGGGTTAAGTGGTGCTTATAGGCTGGGCATGCCAGCAGGGTAGGCACAGGGCGAGTCTCCTGTGTGGGCTGCTGCACTCGGATCACGTGTTTGAGCGATGCTGTGTGGAAAACTGCAGCCTGAGCCTGGCCGCTGGGAGAGGTGCATGTCAGATAAGGCCTCCACAGGTGGACATGCATGTGTGTGACTATGCATGGATACAGCCATGTGTACACACAGCTATGTACACACACCATGTGTGTGACTATGCATGCGGGCAACCTCGTGGGCACACAGTGATATGTGCATACAACCATGTATGCAAGTGACTATGCCATGAGCTGAGAGGTAGCTCACTGTGAGAGGGACGGGAGGACAACCCAAGGGCCCTGATGGTTTTTAGAAGGAGGGCTCTTTACAGCGAGGGGGAGCTGAGATGCTCCATGGGTTTTTTACAGCTGGGGTGGGGATGTTGAGGGGCTATGTGAGTTCTTTACAGCTAGGGGAGGGAGCTGAGGAGCTCTGTGGGTTCTTTACAGCTGGAGGGCGGGGAGCTTAGAGGTTCCATGGGTTCTTTACAGCTGGGGGGAAGTTGAGGGACTCTGTGGGTTCTTTATAGTGTGTGTGTAGGGGGAGGGTCTGAGGGGCTCTGTGTGTTTTTTTACAGCTGGAGGAGGAGCTGAGGGTCTCTGTGCTGTTTGGCAATGCCCTCAAGACCCAGGCAGCAGCCTGAGACACAGAGCCCTGGGTTTGCTGATTTGTGGGAGACTGTGACCAGAGAATGGGGAATGGGAAGAGGAGGGTGGGACTGGAGAGCTCTGAGGGTGCCGTCCTGCAGAGACAGTGAGGGCTGGGCCAAGGCAGCACAGCTCTTCCATGCTGGCTGGGCCGATTCTCACTTGCCAGGCTTGTTAATCCCTTCTGGCATAGAGATGCCCACGGAGAGGTGGGAATTTTTGTTCCTTTCCTGAACATGCTGACAGCCACCTAGCTTGAACAGGTGGTTGGCAGGCCAGGGCCAGTCCCCAAACGCGGTGACCTCAGTTGGGAATCGTCCTCAGGTCCCATGGCCTTTGATTGGGGAATGTCTTATTCTGCAACAAAAACATGGAAGAAACACATGTCCAATGTGGATGAGGGTGAGTCCCAGTGCACTGGGACTCACCTGCCTGGCGAGTTTGGCCGGATCCCTCAGCCCTCCCTTGGGTACCTGATGTAGGTTGCACCTGTGTGCTGGCCTGTGCTCCCTGAGGCCCTCCTCGATGTGCAGCTGGGAACCGGCACAGGCCACCTGGTGGGGTGTTTCTTTTCCTCAGTCTCCGCGCCATGGGCCCGTGAGCTCCTGCCAGGGGCCTGGCAGGGAAAGCTCCTGGGGTAGTCGGCACCCTGGGAATGGCGCCTAGGAGCAGCCTCAGTTTCCCCACCTGCCAAACAGATGACGATGACCCCCAGTGCACCAGCTTGTGATTAGGACGGGGGCAACAGCATAAGGGGGTGCGCCTGGCTCACAGCTGCTGCTCTGTGGGACTCGGTTGAGTCTGCATCTGCAGAGCTGGGCAGACGGGGCAGCCAAGACACAGGTTCAGGGTTAGGCTGTGCAACGGGATGTCCACTGGGACCTCCTTAGTTATGGGACTATAGGCATTCTAATCGTCCCACACCTCGGTGCCCCCAAGTGTCAGTGGGGTCTCGGCAGTTCTTAACCCAGGTGACGATGTGAGGTACAGTTGGTTAACAGGCTTCACGTGCTCTGGACATCCCAGCCTTATGAGCCACCTCTGTACGTCACATGGATGGGCGAGGCTGCGTGAGGTGCTGCTGTGGGATCAGACACCCCTCCCGCCCCGGAGGCCGCACCACCACACGACTGGAAAGTCTCGCTTTCCCAGACACGGCTCCTGCAGCATCTGAAACGTTTCCAGTTAGGGTTTTGCCTCGGATCCTGAGGTCCCTCCGAGAGGTGGGTTTTCTGAGCTCCCTGGCTCACCCAGGGACCTCACAAAGTCCCAACTTCTGACAAGGAGGCCAGGTCCCATCCTGGCTTTCTGGCCTCGACAGCAGCCCAGGAAGTCCGCGTTGGGCTCCGCGGTGTGTCCACGTGGCTCTGGAGTCTTAGGCGTGAGTTAGACACGGAGTTGCCTATTTAACAATTAAAAAAAGCCCTTAAACCTTAAGCGACCTTGAGTCCCAGGGAGTGATGAGTCACAACGGGAGGAGCAGCGTGGCTGCCAGGCAGCCGACAGGGACTTAAAAACAATGATCTTGGACGTTTTCAAGAGCACACGCATGCTGGGCTCACCCGCCCGGGTTCAGCCCTCCACACGCCTCCCCGCCTCCTGTGCTATCTCTGCCACCCCTCACCCCCCGGGCTGCTAGGTGGCAGACCCCAGACACCCTTCCTGCGATACCGTTTGGCCTCTGCGGGCCTTGGGCTCCCCCGGTGTCACCGGGCTGAACTGTCCTCGCCGATTTGCCCAGGCCAGGCCACAGCTCTGCTGCCAGGTTTGGTCTCCAAGTGTCTGAGGCGGAGTCGCAGTTGCTCCTGGCAAGAGTTCTCACCAGGGCGTCCCTGGGGCCCAAGGAAGATGGTGCCAGAGGTGGTGTCTGGCCCCAATGGGCCTTGGCATCCCCTCACCCCATCCCGGGGCCCCCAATCCCTCACTGAGGGCTTACTGGAGAGCTTCCCACAGTGTCTACTGGGGCCTAAGGCTGGGGCAGTGGTGGGCACGGGGGCTGGGTGGTGAGTGTCCCCGCAGGGCAGTGGCAGATGCAGGTGTGGGGTGAGGTGTGTCCCTTCTGGAACTGGGCAGTGACTGTCCCTGCAGGGGCAGCAGGCCAGGACTCAGCCACCCTGCCGGTGGGAGTAACTGAGGAGCTGGAATCATCCCAGCTGGGCTCATAAGCCCATGCTGGGAGACTGGCCGGCTCTGCCTTCTGAGAAGGGGACAGCATCACCTGTCATGGCGTCCCTTCACTCTGCACCTGGCACAGGGCCACTCTCATTCCTGCCGCATCTGCTCTCATAACAGTAGCTCAGGCCATAGTCCAGGCTCCTCTGTCACCAAGGCACTCGGTGCACCCCACCCACTGGGCACAGGACTTGAATGGCAGTGTGTGTGCGCACATGTGCATGCACACATGTGTTCATGTATGTGCATGTACTTGTGTGTACATGCATACATGTGTGTATGTGTGTGCATGTGTGACTTGTAGCAGCAGTGGGCTGGGCCTTCTTCCCTACAAATCTGGTCCCCGAATCCCCTAGGTGCAGCCAGAACCCAGGTGAGGCTTGCAGAGACCCAGGGTTTTTCTATGTCCCTAGGGGAGGGTCTGGTGGCCAGGGCCAGAAGCAGAGGCCCCAGGGTGGGGGGAGCTTTACCCACATGTGACTTCTGTCCTCTGCGCTGGAGACTGGATGCTCTCTTACACTGCCCACCTGTGGAAGCGATTTCCATAGGCCCCCTCCCAGCCTTCCAGACAGGACATGGTGGCTTCCAGTCACATGACAGCCTGGAGGGCTTCCCAGCAGGGTCTCAGGGCTTGGAGGGGCGGGATCGTGTGGGGTGTTCACAGGGCTGTCGGGATGGAAGGCAACGTGGGCTGATTGTGGCCAGCAGGCGGGCTGAGGCTCCGGGCCCAGAGGGGCTGGACGCGCGAGCAGTGGGTGTCACCCAGGAGCTAGGGTGCACCATGTCCCCAGGACTGTCCCAAGCTCTGAGACGCCGTCCCATGCATCAGGAGTGGTTGGCTGAATCATGGCACATAGATATCCACTTCCGAATCCCTGAACCCGTGAACGTGCAAACTCATGTGGCAAAAGGAACTTTGCAGGTGTGACTGGGGGTCTTGAGGGACGGGGAGGAGCCCAGCTGTCTGTGATCCCAGGGGCCTTGGGGAATGGAGGAGGCACACGGAAGGTCAAGGTCACGGAGACTGGACACTCTGCCCGACAGCCTTGGGGACAGAGGAGGGACCTAAGCCCAAAAAAGAGCAGGAAGTGGAGCCTCCCTGGGGCGTCCAGTAGGACCAGCCCTGCACCCCTCCACACTAGCCCGGGAGCCTGTGTGGACTTCTGACCTCCAGAACTGAAGAGCGTCAGTTTGTTGTTCTGAGCCACGGAGACTGTGGGCATCTGTGACACCGCAGTGGGAATCATGGAGAACCCTGCTGGGCCCCGGGCGGCTCCTGGGGCTGGTGCAGCTGCGAATCCAGGCAGATGGGATCCCGGCTCTGGGACTGTGGGACGGGGCCTGAAAGGATTGAGAAGTCCTTGGGAGGGGCTCAGCTTAGGCAGAGCTGGGACAGGTGGAGCATTATGGAGACCACAGACAAGCACGTGTGCCGGGTGCGGCAAGGTCATGGTCCCCGCGACGTGGGAGCCCTAGGGAGTGACTGGCTCACCCACGGCCCCTAGACCTCACCCTCTCCAGCAGAAACGCTTGACCTGAGTGGGTCGGCGTGCACCCACCGTCCTATGACCACGTGGATAAACTCCTAGAATATTCCAATGGAGCAGCCATAAATATTGGGGCAACTGCCATAGAGGGGGCACGGTGTCTTCTTTGTCTTATGTGAGCAGACGGTCAACCATCTCTGCCCCCACCCTCCTCCACAGGGTTTCACACGTCTCCTCCCAAAGGCAAGTTTGCATCTGCCTCACCCAAGCCACCCATGGACAGTGCCCACCACATGGCCTCCTCCAAGTCTTCCTCAGGCCCCCTTCCTGGCATTCCCATCGGCACAGCTGTCCACATCCATGTCCACACCTTAGACATGGATCCCAAGGCCAAGGGAGGGAGTCTGTTTTCTGTTGGGCAAACAGTCTGGAAGTGAACTGACAGCTCAGCTGCACGCTGACGGGTGTCTGAGCCGCAGCCCTTAGAGTCGCAGAGCCCCCTGCATGGCCCCTGCTGTCCCAGGCTGCTGGTGTGTCTGACACACATGTGGCTTTCCAGAAACATGCCGACTAATCCGGGCTTTGGATGGACCCAGCTGGCCCCATGACCCTGCTGCTGGCCAGTGTCAGCTGTCACCCTGGCTTAACGGTGGCCGAGGCCGCAATCATCTGGGAGCTGGACTGGCGAGAAGCACCATACTCGGGGCCAACTTGGTTATTGCTGGGCCATTGACTCGTGGCAGGCACTCGTGTGTCGTGTGTGGCCCGCAGCTCCCTGTGCTGGGAAGACCCATGTGGAGCACACCGCCCACCCGGCGAGTCCCCGCTGGGTCCTCAGGGGTCCATGCAGCAGGTGCTCAAGTGGACTCCGGGTGGGGCAGGGTCACTCGCCACCAGAACTGTGGTGTGTCCCTAGAGAGCAAGGTCAAGGCCTCTCTAGATTCTTTTGTGCTTACTCAGTCTGTTAAATCAAACCGTCTTTGTTCCCGGGGGGCTGGGTGGGGCCAGACGTGACTCTCGTCCTTGTTGAGATGGATGCTGAGCTCATGTGAAGGGAGTCTTTCCTCCGAGGTCACACGAGGCCTCCCGTACCACGTCGGCCGACTTTCTGGAACATTCCCCTTGAGGGACGTCAGCCAGGCCCATTTCTTTCTGCCATTCCTGGAAAGAGTTGTGTATGGGAGCACAGCCGGCCTTCACGCTTCTCCAGCCTCCACTAGGCCAGAGATGACCTCGTGGCCTCTGCTGGGTGTGGGGAGGCCCCCAGGGATCTGTTTTCTCAGAAAAGACCAAAGCTACCCACCGCCCTTTATCTTCTGGGCCACAGCGTCTCTCTCCCACCAATGCCATCTGTCCAGCCCGGCCTCCCTGCCTCCCCACATCTGTGGCCTCTTAGGGTGGTGTAGTGCTCAGCCTGTCATCAGGTTTTCCTTGTTTTTGAGTTGAGGGTCTCGCTGCGTGGCCCAGGCTGGAGTGCACTGGCACGAACATGGCTCATGGCTCACCACAACCTCGACCTCCTGGGCTCAGGCGATCCTCCTGCCTCAGATTCTTAGACCGCTAAGTGAGGGCCTGGGTTTTACCGGCCTCTCCCGGGAACCTGGGCGTTTCTCAGGATTAGCCACAGTTTGGGGGCTTCCTGCAGGCTAAGACCTCCTGAGAGCACTCCTTTCCATGGAGATCAGGGGCTCGAGGTAGCAGGGTGAGCTGTGAAAAGCAGGGCAGGGCCGATTATCTTGGGCTCTCACTCGAGCTGTTTTGGGTTTGTAAACTGGTTGTTTGAAGGGCTGTCCATAGTGCCAGGGTGAGAGACGGACTCGGCCTCATGCCAATTCTTTGGCTAGGTGGGTGTGAGTCAACCGGGGGCGTGCTCAGGTGCAGAGTTAGGCCCTCACCTCCTCAAGGCACATCTGGGAAGTCAGGCCCTCACCTCCTCAAGGCACATCTGGGAAGTCCGGAGTGGCGCCTGGGACTCTGCATCGCAAATCGGTTCCCAAACACCCAGGCTGCAGACAGCCTTCTGACCATACAGCAGAAGTCCTGCCTGCTGGGAAGAGTGCCACGCAACCAGGACACACACAACCAGGACGAGCGCACCGGGTAGGGCCAAGGCCAGAGCTCTGGGCTTTTGGGCTCTGAGCATGTGGTGCTCAGGACCTGTCGGGAGGCTGCCTACTGGGAGGACGTGGCCTCTTGGTTAGAACAGAAGCTGCCCCGTGGAGTGCCACAGGGTTCTGGGAGGCAGGCTCTGGGGTTCTGCTCCCCAGAGTGGCTCATCTCTCCAAGTTGTGTTGGACAGAGTGGGGAAACTGAGGCAGAGGCAAATGCTCTGGAGTCCTTGGGCCCCGGGTGGCGGTCAGTGCCATGGGGTTTCCAAGTGTCATCCTGAGAAGTCCTGGAAAAAAGTGCTCATGTGTGTTTTATGATTCACTCATTAAAATAACACCGAAGGTCAGGTTCTTGTGGGGGAAGCTGTCAAGGGGGCAGTCCCCTGGAATCCCAGAGCATCACCCGGCCAAGTCCAACCATAGTCTCCTGCAGGGAGAGGCTTTTGTTTTGTTTTTTGTTTGTTTGTTTTGAGTTGGAGTCTCTGTTGCCCAGGCTGGAGTGCAGCAGCATGATCACAGCTCATAGCAGCCTCAACCTCCTGGGGTCAGGTGATCCTTCCGCCTTAGCCTCCCAAGTAGTTGGGACTACAGACATGTGCCACCATACCCAGCTAATTTCTGTGATGCCCCAACTCTGTGAGGGATGTTACATGTTCCAAATGGGTGTTGAAAGACCCCAGACACACGGGGCTCCAGACGAGCCTCTCTCAAGGTGACGTGGTTGACGCAACATCTATGGTGGCGTTTGCTATTGTGGCTGCTTCTATACCTTCCATGCAGGTTGGCAGGCACCAACTCTTAGTATTTCAATCATTCCTGAAAAGTCCAACAAGTGTTTCTGCATACCCCACTTGGTGGCCAGTAAACACTCCTATAACTCGGCCTGCTGGTCACCAGGAATTCTTATCTGGTCAATTCTGAATTACAAACTGCAGTTCATGAGAAACAGAGCCCGGGGTGGGGAGGGTACACGAACAATGTATATTTATATATATTGAGACAGGGTCTCACTCTATTGCCCAGGCTGGAATGAAGTGGGGATCATAGCTTGCCACAGCTTTCAAATCCTGGGTTCAAGTGATCCTCCTGCCTCAGCTTCCCAACTAGCTGGACCTATAGGGGTGTGCCACCACACCTGGATAATTAAAGACTCTCTCTCTCTCACTATATATGTATATAGTCAGATTCTTACTCTGTCTGGAGTGTAGTAGCATGCTCACGGCCACCACACCTTGCCCTTCTGGGCTCCAGCGATCCTTCTGCCTCAGCCTTCCAAGTAGCTGGAACTACAGGTACATGCTACCACGCCTGGCTCATTTTCGATTTATTGTAGAGACATAGTTTCGCCAAATTGCCTGGGCTGGTCTCGAACCATGGGCTCAGTCAATCCACTCACCTCAGTCTCTCAAAGTGCTGGGATTACAGGCTGAACGACCGAGACCAGCCAAGAAAATATATAATTTTTTATAGAGACGAAGTCGCACTGTACTGCCCAGGCTGGTCTTGAACTCCTGGGCTCAAGCGATTCTCCTATCTCAGACTCCCAAAGTGCTGGAATGACAGGCATTGAGCCACTGTACTGGGCCCCAATTTTTAAAACACCTTGGCATAGACATCTGCACCTTAATCCCGGCTAAGGCACAGAAGTTGCTCTGAGTGGCGAGATCACGGGAGGCTGGAAACTCAAGGCGCTTTCTGGGGAGCAAATGCTGCTGTAGAGGCTGTGTTTCAGTGGAGGGTCTTTCTTGCCCACCCCACAGACCTCCCCCTTTCTCCTAGGGTTGGAAACAGCTCACCCATTTCTCCAGCCTCTGTGGGGGGGATGAGCCCCAGGGAAGTGCTGACCCTGGAGAGGCCAGCGGGAGGCAAGGCCAGCAAGGGGACGAGGCCGTGGGCGGGCCAGGCCGATGTCTCCGGCTGCGATGGAAACACAGTTCTGAGAACTGCAGAAAGGACGATTTCATCCTGAATGTATTGAAACAATCGCCCTCCGACTGCACATGTGAGCCCGTCACTGCTGTGCTCCAGTGCAAACACGTGGCCTCTGAGAGGGTCCTGGCGTCGGGGCTGGTACCTGCCCTGCGACCACAGGCCATCCAGTTCCAGGGGCCTTCCAACCTTCTTCTGCAGTCTGTGTTCCAGGACTCATGGGGCGCAGCTGCCAATCCCAACGTGCCTCTCCCAGGAGCCTAAGCTGGTGGGGACCACCCCGCACCAGCCCCGTGGATCAAGGTGTTCATGGTGAGCCTAGAAGTGCCTTGTCCCACATCTGCAGGAACCACTAGCCTCTACCCTGCTCGCTGATGGATTTTTTAACTTAGGAAGTACTTAGCAATTAACCCCCCCCGGCCCCGCCGCCCAGAGCAAGTGCTACTTCCAGAGAAGCCGGCGCTTCTGGGAATGCCTAGACAGGTGTCACGTGGCAATTCCTCCCAGTTTCTCACATAAGCTGCTGGCTGGCAGGCTCCAGACCGACACTGTCTGTGTCTTTGTTAATGGCCTTGGAGCTGGGACAAGTTCCTGTCCAGGGATCCTGTGCCAGATGCCACTTCTCTATCTCGTGGGCGCGAAGGTGCCTAGGCTCCACACGGACGCCCGCACACCCCTTGACCTATAAAGCAGGTGGCTTCTCTAGTACCAGCACTTGGACGTGGCAGGGCTGCCTGGCATTTGGAAGAGAAACATAATGGAAATGGAGTAGGAAGTGTGGGTTGCCCTGGGAGAAAGTTGCCCCCATCACAGGGTGATGCTAACCTTTGATTTTGGGGTGTGGGAGCCCAGGCAGGCATGAAGGTCATAGCCAGCAAGTTTGTGGAGGCTCCCAGAGCACCCGGAGCTGCCATAGTGAAGTTCTGCAGATGGAGGGTCACAGGACAGGGGTTTATTTCTCACAGTTCTGGAGGCTGCAAGTCCAAGGTCAAGGTGCCGGCAGGGCTGGTTTTACTTGAAGACTGGTGACAAGGAGCATCTTTGTGACGTGCTTATTGGCCACTTGTGTATCTGCTTTGGAGAAATGTTCATTAGCTCTTTTACCCACACATTCATCAGATTGTTTGTCTTTTTGTTATTGAGTTGTAGGAGTTTTTTTACGTATTCTAGATACAAGTTCCTTCCTAATCAGAGACATGCTTTGCAAGTAATTCCTCCTATCATGTGTCTTTTCGCCTTCTTGATGATATCCTTTGCACAAAAGCTTTAATGTTGATGGAACTTATCCATTCTTTCCATTTTTTCTTTTCCTGCACTTTTGATGCTGCATGTAAGAAATGGTTGCCTAGCCGGGCTCGGTGGCTCAGCCTGTAATCCCGTGCCTTTGGGAGGCTGAGGTGAGTGGATTGCCTGAGACCGCGGGTTCGAGACCCGCCTGGGCAACTTGTTGAGACCTCACCTCTACAATAAATCAAAAATTAGCCAGACATGGTAGCACACGCCTGTAGTTCCAGCTACTTGGAAGGCTGAGGCAGAAGGATCACCGGAGCCCAGCAGGTCGAGGCTGCGGTGGCCGGGAGCGTGCCACTATATTCTAGTCTGGGTGACACAGTGAGACTCCAACTCAAAAAAAAAAAAAAAAAAGAAATGGTTGCCTGTTCCACAACCAGGAAAATCAACACCTTTGTTTTCTTCTAAGGCTTTTACAGTTTTGGCTCTTATAATCACCCTTTATCCACTCCGAGTCCATCTTGTATGGTGTGAGGTAGAAGTCCAGCCTCATTCTTTTGCACGTGGATGTCTGGCTGACCTAGCACCATTTGTTAAAGACTGCTCTTTTCCTATTGTGTAGTCTTAGACCTTTGTCAAAAACCACAGATCCTACATGTGAGAGGTTAGAGTGTCAGGACAAAAGTTACCTTTAAAATCAGGATGGAAATTAACACCTGCATCCTACTGCTGTTACAAGGGTAAGTGAAATTGTTTGCAGGGGGAATGGCACGTCAGAGGATCTTGGCGCATAGGGTGAGGATGATGGTGGAGAGGAAGGACACAATGTCCTCTCCTGGGAGAACCTGCAGGGCTGCAGAGGCATGGCTGGGTAAGAGCGGGCAGCCAGGCCCGAGCCAAGGTGTGCAGTCCACAGCCCCACTTCTCCCTCTGTGTCTCGTTGCCGTGAAACGCCTGGCCCGTGCACACACAACCTGGCCAGCATGGATGGAAATAATTACTCCGTCTTTTCACGAAGATGGACGATGATCTCAGGTGAGGGGTAGGGACTTGGAACCAAATGTCCTTGGCAACTGAGCCTTGGAGAAAACAGCCCCAAACAGTCATTTCTAGACAGGCTGTTGTGTCCAACTCCTCACAGGGCTCTGATGGCTGGTGGAGCCAAGGCAGGGATGCCCCATCCCCTGCAGGTCCTGATGCATCCACGGGGCTTCCTCATGCCTTGCTGGAGCATGCTGGGTATCCAGGCAGCTCCTGGGGGTGCCATATGCCATGCCCGGGGCCACACATGCCACTTTGCTGGGGCTGGAGGCTGGGAGCCCCACAGCCTTGGGTGAGGGACCAAAGCTCACTAAATTTCCCTCTGGCCTCTGATCTCGGGAAGACCACACTATCCAAGCTGCCTTTTGCTCCAGGTGTCCTGTTTGCTCTGAATCCCACCCCTCTGCAGGGCTTCACGCAAACCATCCAATCCGTGTCCTGGGGAGGGTTCTGAGGCGGAGAGCCTCATCTGCCATCCCCCACGAGGGCCAGGGCACCCATCTCACCCCCACCCGCCATCCCCTCCCAAGGCTCTTGGTCCAGGACTTGGGGTCAGACAGCCTGGCTGGAGCCCCCGGTCAACAGCCGGGGGCTGTTGATCTCGTAGACACAGGAGCATGAGCCTGGATGGGAGGGGAGGGGAATCTTAGGAGGTGGCACAACTGCCCGATGGCTGGGACTTTGCTCCTCTTTTCCAAGGGGCCCATGGATGGCAGCCCCACCTCCCTCGCAGGAAGCCAGAATGAGGCAGGATGGCATTGGGTGCACAGGGAGCATCAGGGACAGAGCCATACAGGGAGACCCCTTTGCACCCCCGGGGCCCAGAGTCGGGTTGTGATTCAGAGCCCACTGGGGCTTCGTCTGTCCTCCCTTGGGGAGGCCTGGCCAGGTAGGGCATCTCTCCAGGCCCTGATGGACTATGTGCAAGGGGCTTCTGGGGAGAGTCAGCATGGGTAGAATGTGTGGTCGACGAGATGGCCTCTCCTCAGTATGTTGACCATGTGATGTGCCCGGCACCCTGCAGATGTGTTCCTATCCCTGTGCTCCAGACACAGTGTGAATGCTGAGAGATCCTCCAGCCTCAGGGCCCAGGCTACACCTGGGGACCCTGCTCGGCTCCCCACAAGGCTATCTATCCCCACCCCCTGCTTGGGATGGATGCCTGTGCAGGGCACCCTCCTCCCTGGGAGGACCTGGGGGCCTTAGCCCCTATTACATGCGAACAACAGTGTGTACTTATGGGTGGTGTGACCGTTAGCAGCAACGGTGAGGAGGACATGCCCACAGAGGCTCCCACCCTTGGCCTCTGGGACTCTTCTGGTATCTAAGCACAGCCCTCACCAGGTGAAGAAAGCTTCCCGGCTCCTCCACTCCCCAGCCCTGCCTCTTAGGGTGACATCCAGACCTTCTGCTCTGCCCATCCCAGTGGCCCCCCCTGCCCAGGACAACCTTCCATGCTGGCCTTGTCCCTGTTTTTTACACATGTCCCCTTGTCAGGTGGACAGCTTGATCTCATAGACATGACTCCTGTTCGGAGGTCACAGCTCCTTCTGTGGGCCTGTGGTTGTCCAGATGGTGTGACCTGGAGGAAGCAGAGAGGCCATGGCGGGCCACCCACGTGTGGGTGGTGTCAAGCTTATACTCTCTCCAGCCTCAGTTTCCTTAAGGGCACAGCCTGGTCATGGTGCACCACAGAGAATCGTGGACAGGCCAGGGGCGGTGGCCACTATGTCCAGTGTGATGCTAGCATCCGGGAGAGCTGTCCAGGCTCAGAGTCCTGGAGGATGGGCCACGGCTTGGGTGACTTTGTGTCCCCATAGAGCACGGGGAAGAGCAGGGCCAGGTGGACACATGTGGAGGCACCCCCGGGGGCATGGTGGGGTGTCTGGGAGGAGCAGCTCCCCATCGTCTTGCGTCCTACTTGGCCCCTGAGGCAGGACCACCGTTGAGCCTCTTCTGACTTCTCATTTCCTTTGAAGAGGAGCTGCAGTTCATCAGAACCTCTGAATGTTTATCTGAACGTCCTTCCCGTGATTTACAATCACTTGCCGTGTTCCAGGGAAGGCCTTGCATTTCCTGCCATGTGATGGCTTTTTGTCTTCTCAGAGGCACCAGCCAGCAGTCCCTCTACCGTGTCACAGGTCATCCCCCCAAACAGGGATGTTCTCTTGGCTCCTAGGACCTCTGAGGGACAGCAGAGGCGGGCTGTGGCTCTCCAGAGACTCCCACAGAGTGGCCTTCCATCTCAGCTGGCCACCCGTCCGATGGCCCAGGGGGACGGTGGGTTTTCAGGCTGCCTGGGTGACCTCAGGGTGTTTGTTTTGCCTCTTTTGGACTCAGTGTCCTTAAGCGTGAATTCTGCCGGTGTTTCCCACAGCCCAGCAGGCAAGCCCACCCGCACAGCAGTCAGACACATGGAATTCCCTAGAAACGTGTTCACTCCTCCTCCGTGTCTTTCACATCCTGTGATTGTGTCTAGGAAGGAGACTCAATCTGGCATTAATGAGCCACCTCTACCACTTGCTAATCTTCCTTTTAAAAATTAAAATGAAAAAATATTTAACTTGAGGCAAGGTCTCGCTTTGTTGTTCAGCTGGTCCTGAATTCCTGGACTCAAATGATCCTCCCATCTCGGTTTCCCAAAATGCTGGAATTACAGGCATGAGCCACCATGCCTGGCCAGCCAATCTCCCGTTTAAGCAAAGAGACAGCAAACATCAGGCACAGAGGCTTCGTTGTGCAAGAGAATCTTACTGGAATTTAATAAGTTTTTAAATGAATTTACTTTTTAAGACTAGTCCCGGACTTTTGTTTTTAATGAGATATTGCTATCTGTGGTTGCATTGAAACCTGCTGGAAGTCCACCTGCACATGTTGATGTTGTGCTCCTGGTTTAGTTGTGTATTTCTATAAGTGTAAGAGGCTTGTGGGCAGGGAACAGAGGCCTTGTGAGGCAGAAAGATGACTGGTCAACCGGAAGCAGGACAGCCAGCATAGACACAGACGGATGAGTTTCTTACAGGCAGGCAGAGCTGAGATAATCAGGAAACCAGATGGTCAGGTGTCTGGGTACTATTGAATCAGATTGTAACTCTCTTGAACAATATCTACACTGACCAGGCACCCAGACCCGATCCTGGAGTGTGGAGCAGCTGACTATAAAGACTATAAACAAGACAGCAGGGGATTACTGGAGTAATCACTCAGTAAGACATTGAGTGTGGTGTCTTAATTGAAGAGTAACTTTTCCTGTCATCTCAAAAGTTTCTCCATGGCACATGTAAATTTGAAAGTGAAACAGTAAGAATTGAAACTCAGAACCCACCATGTATCCCACTTTGTAGCACACAAAGCTTAGCTTAGAAATAGGTTGTCTAATCATCATTTTGGAGATACATAAAGCACTCTGCTAACAGCAAGCTGGTGTGGCCTTTAAGACACCCACATTCTCTCTTGAATGTGTCTTTTCTTTCTAATGAGCTCTATTTTAAAACTCTCTTTGCCTGAACACTTGAGACACGGGGGAAAAAACCTCTCTCTACGACTCACCCTGAAATTCTTTTCTGCCGTGAAATCAAGAACCCACAGAGCAACCGCTCCCCAAATACCCATGTCAGACCCATCTCTCACTCTCAACTCTCTCTAGACCCATCTTCCTTCCAGGGCATCAGGACTCAGGTTTTCCTGGAGCTCACAGAGGGCACAGCCAAGCCTCCTGAACAGTTGGTGGGAGAGGCAGGAGCCCACCATTGTGCCAACTTTTGGTCTTGGGCATGATGCCATTTCTTGCCCGGCAAATTGTGTGATACATGGAGCCATCCAGGGGCAGCAGTTGTGAGAAGCATGGGAAATACAGGAGCTTTTATTGCTTCCACAGAAAGGGCAACACAGCAGGTACAAGGATTTGTTTTTTTGCAGTGATGATACCAACAACAATTTTGGTAGAGTGTGACATCTTGGTCAGAACAATGTTTTCACTACATCAAGACAATCCACAGGGCAGAGACGTGCTTGAAGCTGATGGTGCTACTGGTGTACAATAATTGTACCAGAAAAACTTCTTCTCCCAACTCATATGGGAGCTGAGATTGTCTAGATGCACGCCTTTAGAGCAGAGTGACTAAACCACAAGATCTGTGTGAGAAAACTGACACTGAATGCAAAACAGCACTGAGCGAGCTCCAGCGCACAGCCAATACAGTCTCTGCTTGTTGCTTTCTGCCATCGAGGTTTAGAACGTCTGCACCTCTGTGAATCAAAGTGGCCTACAACCTTCAACTCTGTGATTTAGAGTAGCCTACAAGTGGCATTGAACCTTTCTGTAAAAGTGTCTTCTCCATTTTGATTGCATTTTATGCAGAACCCCCCCCCCCCGCCTTGTGCAATATAGCAAGATTTCATCTCTATAAAAAATTAAAAAATTAACTGGGCATGGTGGTGTGCACCTGTAGTCCCAGCTGCTCAGATGGCTGAGGCAGGAGGACCATTTGAGTCCAGAAGGTCGAGGCTGTAGTGAGCTGTGATGGTGCCACACTCACTCCAGCCTGGGTGGCAGAGGGAGAGCCTGTCTCTAAATATAAATAAATAAAAATTTAAAAAACCAAACCTCATAAGAAACTTTGAATTATGTAATGAATGTTGTGCTAGAAAACATCCATTGTGAAGCTTTCAGCAAGGGGCAGTGATTACAAAAATGTTGCTCAAAGAAGATGCTGAAATGTTTCCTTCCCAAAGCAAAGGACAGACTGAGAGACACGTGCCATGACCTTGCTCCATGTGCAGCGTGACAGTCCCACCATGGAATGTCCCAGACTGGGAAGCCTCTTCAGGGGAAGTCCACATTTTTAATGGGATATATTTATATTCTGTAACCAAATGGAATGTCATGGAGACAGCCTCAGATTTTGAAGCATTTACATTTGGTGAAGCATTCAAAAGAATCTTAAATAAAGACTACTTGTTGGATGGGTTTTAGCTTGCCAAATATTTGTTGATGGAAAGTTCTCGGCCAGGCGCAGTGGCTCATGCCTGTAATCCCAGCACTTTGGGAGGCCAAGGTGGAGGAATCACTTGAAGTCAGGAGTTCTAGACCAGCCTGGGCAACATAGCAAGGCCTGGTCTCTACAAAAAAATCGAAAATCAAAAAATTAGCCTGGTGTGGTGGCACACACCTGTAGTCCCAACTACTCAGTAGGCTGAGGCAGGAGGATCACCTGAGTCCAGGAGGTCAAGTATTCAGTGAGCCATGATCATGCCATTGCACTCCAACCGGGTGACAGAGACCCTGACTCAGAAGAAGAGATCTCTGAACAGAGAGAAAAAGACAGCACCTGTGCAAACAGTCAGGCTGAAATAGTCACACATTTCCACATGGAAAGATAAGAGCTGAGAGAATTCTCCATTTAGCTGGCTTGTCCAGGGACTCCCAGGTCCCCTGGGCTCGAGGAAACACATCTTCCTGATCAAATGTCACACTCTACAGCATTGAGTCAAAGGTGCCAACAATTTTGGGATTGCCAGTCATAAAATACAACAATGAAGACAACTGGGGGATATTTTGTGGAAAAATAAAACTAATAAAGGATGCAAAAAGACATTCTTCAAAAAGAGAGCCAGTGACATAGTGTTAGAGCCAGACATGCTTGAAAATGAAATAGCTTGTAAATATGCAGCCAGAATAATTGCCCAGATGATCAATAGAAATGATTTTTAAATATTTTGCTTATTATACAGATATGTAGTTTAATTTTTGAAATAATTTATTTTTGATATAGATTTTAAATAGAACTATTTTGTGGGTCCACCAATAAAAAAATAAATTAAAATGTCAGACAATAGAGTGATGTTTCAAAAAAGTGTGTATCTTAAAACTTAGTTTACTGGCCCCTGTTGCTTTCACAGTGTCCTGGTTTGCCTGACAAATTATGCTGTCACCCTGATGATATACCATCCTTCATATTTGTGGCATAATCATTTTGTTCACTGTTGTTTTGCTTTCTCCTTAAGGGCAAATTATATCTCAATCGTTTTTCAATTAATTATTTACTCAGTCCAGCTTCTCAAAAAATACTTAGTGCCTACTTTATACTAGGTATTGTAACTTTTTAAATCCAACATGTGCAACAGTATGGCAACATAAGGGCCTTTAAAGTTGGATGGACGGATAGATGGATAGATGGATGGATGGATGGATGGATGGATGGATGGATGGATGGATGGATGGGTGGGTGGATGGATGGGTGGATGGATGGATGGGTAGATGGATGGATGGGTCATGAGTGGATGATGGATGAATAACTAGATGGGTTTATAGATGGGTAGCTGACTGGATGGGTGGATGGGTGGGTGGATCAATGTATGCATGGATGAACAGACAGATGGGCTGCTGTGTGGCCTGAACTTGGCCAACTCTGAGGGCATAACTAATACCCTGGAGGTGAGTGTCTTCCTCTCTGTGTTTGAAGCATGCTGTCATCATGACAACACAGTCCCCTAATTGGCCAGATGTTTTCATGGTGTTTCATGGCTCTGCCAGGGAGGAATGCAGAGCCTGGTCATCAGGGCAGTGGGTGAAAGAGCAGGGGTGGGTTGGAATAAACACACAACCCTGGAGGGAAATGACTGGACCTAGGGCTTCCAGATGGTGGGTCTGTAGTGTCTGCTGTGGCTGGACAGAGCAATGTCCGGTGGAGACCAAGACCAGCCAGAGACACTTTCATGACCAGAATTACACTCCTCATCAAGAGAGGCTTCCAGGTGGCTCAGGGACAGATGGATGTGGCCCTGTCTGCCCGTAGTCCGTGGGCAGGTGGAACCATCAGGGAGCATCATGTCTCTTATCCTGTTGGTGGCTCAGTGTGGCTCACAGCCAGAGTGGCCCTGCCCTAGAATGG
Source organism: Carlito syrichta (assembly GCF_000164805.1). Lineage (NCBI taxonomy): Eukaryota > Metazoa > Chordata > Mammalia > Primates > Tarsiidae > Carlito > Carlito syrichta. Next base: position 202,691 of record NW_007255996.1, on the reverse strand, counting down.
AAGCAAGGGTTTCTGTGAGTGGGTTCATGGCCTCAATAGGACCGAAGTGGGACCCATGTCTGTCAGCTGAAGTCCTTCCACCTTGGCTACTTCCCCCAGCAGACACCTGTCGCCTCCCCACGGAGCACACCACTGACTGTGCTGGTGCGAGGTGGCCACGGATTGTCTTGTTTCTCTCTGTCCCTGGGCCTCCGGCTTGGTGTTCCCGATGCCTGTTGAAGGCCATCTAATGAGACTATTGTTGCTAGCCTTGCCGCTATCCTAGTCACTGTTCAGGAGGGCTTGCTCCGGCTCAACTTCCAGAAGCTCTGAAGGTGAGGGGCTCTGCTGCCCCAGGTGACTACAACTTCTGGGTTCCTGGACTTTGCAGGGCAAAGTGGCTGGCAAGACTCTGGTGACTGCCAGGCACTTGCTGCGCCCATGCTGGTTCCAGTACTTCAGCACGTTAACTTTTTTCCAACTGTAATAGTGGTAGTATACACACAACTCAACCTTTTCCACTGTAACCCACTGTGAGCATTCAGCTCTGCAAGGTTAAGTGCATTCGTTATGTTTTGTAGCCATCACCCTCCATCTCCAGAACTTCATCCTGATTCCAAACTGAAACTCCACATCCACTCAACATGAACTCCTCCCCTTTGCCCTCAACACCCACCATTCGACTTTACATGTCTCTCCTTCCCTCCCTCCCTGCCTTCACCTCTCCATCCATCCATCTGTCCATTTATCCATCCATCTTTCCTTTCCTTCTTCCCTGCTTCCATCTCTTCATCCATCCCTTCATTCCTCCTTCTCTCTCTCCGTCCCTCTCTTCATCCATCCATCCTTCCATCCACTCATCTACCCGTCCATTCTTCCTTCCTTCTGTCCTCTCTCTCTCCGTCCATCCCTTCATCTCCCCATCCCTCTTTCCATCCCGCTCTCCATCTCTTCCTCCTCCTCTCCCTCCCCTCCTCCCCTCTCTCCACCATTCTAAACCATTCATCCATTCGTCCATCCATCCACCAATCCATCTTATTTCTGTGTCCATTTCAGAAAACACCCTCAGACACCAGCACGATTCACCCTAAACACTTTAGCTCAACTTCACTAACTAGAGCTCAATATTTATTTAAATTTTTAAGCAAAATTTCCATCCAGCGAAATACACAAGCCTTGGACATATGACTCACCAAGTTTTGACAAATGCAAGCACCCGCCAACCACCCTTCCCTACCAAGACATGAAACTGTCCCCAACCCCAGAAAGTTCCCTCCTGCCCCTCCCTGACTGTCCTTGTCCCTCCCCCCATCCTCTCCCTCCATGACAGTGAGGCAACCACTGTCTTGATCTTTTTTTTTAATCAAAGATTATTTTGTTGGTTTCAGAATTTCACATAACTCAGAGTTTGTGTTTAAACCAGTCATCTGTGCTGCCACTTGGATGAGGGATTTTCAAGGACTAGCTTTGGGGGATTAGTGGGTCTTTCTTACTGTGCATATCAGAGTTCACCAGAGAAACAGAATTGTATGCATATGTCATGTATATATGAAATATATAAATATATGATTATATATAATATATATACAATACATAAGTCTATAAAAATTGGGCCAGACGTGCTGATTTAATGCCTTAATCTCATCACTCTGGGAGGCCAAGGTGAGAGTTCAAGAACAGCCTGGGCAAAATAGTGGGATCTTGTCTCTACAAAAAAAAAATTTTTTTAATTAAAAATTAAAAAAAATTTTTTTTTTAATTAGCCAGGTGTTATGGTGCACACTTGCAGTTCCATCTGCTTAGAAGGCTTAGGTGGGAGGATTGCCTGAGCCCAGGAGGTCAAGGTTGTGGTGAGCTATAATCATGCCACTGCACTCCACCTGGGTGACAGAGTGAGACTCTGACTCAAAAAAATATATATAGATATAGAACATCTATAGCACTTATAACATCTATAACATATAAAATCATTTATAATTATATATGCAATTATAAATTTTCATAATTTGTATGGTTATATTTATATATTATGTAATCATGTACATTACAAAATGATAATTTTATATATAATATACATGCATATATAATAAGCATTTAGTCATATATATGATTTATATATAAATAGCATGTAAAATATATATAAAATATATGTAAAATAAAACATAACTACATAAAATATATAAATATATCCTCACATAAATATTACGTACACAGATGTAAATCGTATATACATATGGTTTTAGGGAATCGCCCCATGCAGTTGTCCAGAACTTGTAGGCTGCAGCCTCGGGCGAAGTTGATGCTATGGGCTGTGGTGGGGATAGAGTTCCATCTTCCCTGGGGACCCCGGCTTTCATCCTTGGGGCCTGCTCTGACTGCAGGGGGCCCTCCTGCAGGAGATTATGGGAATAATCTCCTATGCTCAGGGCCGCTGGGCTGGTGATGCTAACCATGGCCAGCCAACACCCTCACAACAGAAGAACAAATCCTGTGTGACTCCACCCACACCGGGTTCCTGAAGTCGCCACATTCATATCGACGTCGAGGGAGGCTGGCGTCTGGTCGGATCCGGCCCCACAGCCCGGCCCGGTCCATGTGTTCAACAACCCTCCTGTGAGCTGAGACCGCCCGCCCTGGCCCTGGAGGAGAACTCGGGGAGGCGAGAGGCAGACCCAGGGAGCCAGCCTGCAAGGGGGTCCCGTTCCGTCCTGGGAGCCCCAACAGCATTTCATCTCTCACCGACCACGTGGGTGCCCGACCAAGCAGCGCTCCCCGTGGGGTGGTGCCGCGGCCCCAAAGGCCCCTGCAGCCGGCCACGGGGCAGCAGCTGTCGTCCAACACCAGAGGGGTCTCTGCACCCTCCCGGGACGGTCCACTTGCAGTTGAGGATCTGCGGATGTTGCAATAAGAATAACCTTTGCTGCGAGGAAGGGACCCAGCGCATCTTCGTGTCAGCCAGATGCCAGCATTGCCACCCCCACATGTGCTGTCTGGCAGGCCTGGGAGCAGTTTGGCCCAGGAGCCTGGGCCCGCCCTTCCCATGCCCCCCCCAAAGCCCATGTGTTTCTCAGAGAATGTAGGCCATGTGTCACTGCTTCATTTACACTTTGCTCATCAAAACACGGTTTTGTACGTGCTAATTGGCACTGGGGCTGCCTTTCAGATCTCCTTTATGAGCCTTTACCAGCCCTCTTGGCTCAAGCCAAGTGTTAGCAGAGCCTCCGCTTCAAAAGGCTGAAGTTTGGTCCGAAGTGCAGAGGGCTGGTGTCAGAGGAGAACTGTGCTTGGCCGAACATTCTCTCCTGACTTGAGGCTGAGCAGAGCCAGGCAGTTGGGAAAGACACTAGGATCTGGGCAAAGTTTATTGTCTTCTCCTCTTATATTTTCCAGGCTGATGACAGACATTGAGCTGGGAGTCTGGGGACTCCCTGTCACCTTTCCCTTGGGGCTGCTGGTGTGTGGCTGTGACCTTACATATGTTCGAGAAGGGTCTAGGCAGCAACTTTCTTTATAATAGTCTGTTTTCTTCTGCCTAAGGATGAGGCTTCGGGTTATTCTGTTCCCTCTCCTCTCTGAAACTCCATCTGTTCAACTATCCATCCATCCATCCACCCATCCATCTATCCACCCATCTACCCATCCACCCACTCATCCATCCATCCATCCATCCACCCATCCCCCCATCCACCCATCCATCACTCTATCCCTCCATCCTTCCATCCCTCTATCCATCCACCCATCCACCCACCCACCCATCCATCCACCTGTTCATCTGCTGATTTTGCTGGACCCTGTCATCTGACAAGTGCTGTGACAAGGGCAGGGCATGGTGACCTGCAGGCGGCCTTCCCTGAGGCCTCTGTAGACCAGATGAATTTGTGGGAGACAGAGCTGATGGCTAAACAGACATGACGAATCTTCAAGGACAAGGCGAAAGGGGGAGCCCCCTTAGCCATGGGAGGGGACAGCTCTGGAAGGACATGGGGTGGGGGAGGGTGTTCTGGTTGGGGACAGAGCAAGTAGGGGACCCCAGAGACGCATGAGGACCTGCCTGAAGTGTGTGTGGCTGTCGTGGTAGGGCCGACCTCAGAGAGGAGGCTGAGGTGGACAGGACCGGGCCACACATCTCACCTACTTGTGGTATGGGAAGATGTGATGTGTTTTCAGCAGGAGTGTGGCATGGCCAGGTAGCAGTGTCAAGGTGTGGCTCATCGGGATGTGGTCTGTGTTGGTAAGATCCACCCTCTCGATCACACTGTTCTGTGAGTTTCCACAAGCGCAAACGGCTATGTAGCTAACACTGATTCAGACACAGGACAGCTCCGTCTCCCCTGCTTTTGTGCCCTCGGAGTCAGCCCCTCCCTGTCAGCCCTAGCAGCCCCCTCTGGTTTCTGTCTTTGGAGACAGTATTGCCTGTTCTGAAACGTCCTAGAAATGGAACTGTCCAGTGCGTAGCCCTCGGGTCTGTCCCCGTTCATGTGTCGTGGTGCATCCGACATCTGGGTTGCAGCATGTGTGGATCCTCTGACCCTGCATGTGTTCTGGGTCTGTGGCCCTGCCCTGCTTGCCTGTCACCTGCTGCAGCTCATCCGGCTGGTCCTGGATGCTGGCGATTGGTCCTGAGCTGCGGCGGGCCTTTGGGGTCAGGCTGGCACTGCCAGCCCTTAGGTCCCGCTCCCACCCAACCAGTGCTGGGTGCTTGGGGGGATTTCAGAAGCCCACATTTACATCATACAAGGTGGCAGGCCCTTCTCTGGGGTGGCTGTGCCATGTCCCCGCCAGCATGGCACCTGTGGTTCTGCCACTCTCGGGGGTGCTGGCCCTGCTCGTGGGGATGGCAGCCTCTCACTGAGGTTTTGAGAGTGCATGTCCCCAATGACTAGTAAGCTCAGTGCATTCCATGGGCCTCCCCTGCTTTTTAGGGTATGTCTATGGGGTGTGTGGGGCAGACAGCGCAGGCCGGAGTCAGAGGACTTGTGTCCCAGTCAAAGCTGCCGACGTGCTGTGTGACCTGAGTCAGGTCACTTGCCCTCTCTCAGTCTCACTTCCCAAAGCTGTTTTTCTTCTTTCCTTCTTTGTCTAAAGAGACTAACTGATGAATACAAATTGTGTACACGTAAGGTGTGCAGTGTGATGCCTCGAGATGCGAATTCGCTGTGAAAGAATCACTGCACTCACGCTGACGCCCACGTCCGGTGCCTCCCCTAGCACCTGTTTTGGTGGTGTGAGCACCTAAGAGCTGCTCTTGCAGGTCTCCATGGTGCTGTGTGTCATTACTCACGAGTTTGTACCCTTCCCCTTCACACCTCGCCCTGGTGGCCATCCTGCAACCTCTGCTTCTACAAGGCCACCTCCTTCAGATTCCACATTTAAGTGAGGCCACGCATGTTTGCCTTTCTGCGTCTGGCTTATTTCGCTTAACGTGAAGTCTTCCAGGTCTGTCCACTTTGTTGCAAATGACAAGATGTCACTCTTAAGGCTGTGTAGTATTCCATGTGCATAGACACCATATTTACTTACCCACTCCTCTGTCACCCCACCTGCCCAAGCCCTGCCGCTCAGGGCCTGTCCTTTTAGAGTGTCCTCTGTTGGGGGACACCTAGGCTGATTCTATCTCTTGGCAACTGTGACCAAGGCTGGTGTGGCCACGGAAATGCAGGTGGTCTTTCAATGCTGGCTTGCTTCCCTTTGGCTGCACTTTGGCTGCACACACATGAGTGGAGTTGTAGAATCGCGTGGTGGTTTGATCTTTCCTTTTTCAAGGAGCCTCATGCTGTCTCCTTGGTGGCTACACACCTTTCCCCCAGCGGTGGTGAGGGCTGCTTGTGATTCCTCCTATCTGGGCTACCTGGGGTGCAATGCTTCCCGGGGCTGCAGGGAGGATGGAGGCCAAGGTACAGACAGGAGGGTGCCTTGGAGGTCCATGTTTATTGCAGGACAACTGTTGTTGTCTCATGCCATGGTCTCAGCCCAGGGCGCTTCCCTCGGGAGCCAACAGGTGCAGTGGGATGAAGGGTGGTCACGACTTCACCTCCTGCATGTGGGTCCTCAGCTGTGACTTGTGTGATCCCCTCTCCCCTCCTGTCTCCTACCCTCCCTACCCTCATGGGTCATCAGGAGGGGGGTGACATGTGGAGGTGCCCGCTGAGAGAGTGTCGTTGTGGGGTGCAGGTCTCCCAGCCAAGCCCAGCCTGTGCACACCTGTTCTCCCCCACAGGCAGTCTCCTCTGCAGTGTCCTTGTCTCCAGACCCTTGTCTCCAGTCCCGTTAGGGTGGGACCAGCCCAGCCTGGCTTACAAAGCCCAGAGGCTCCTGGCCTGGCTTTGATGCCGAGTTGCTGTGTGTCTGTAGGCACACTGCTCATTCTCTCTAGGCCTCATCTTTGTGGTGGCGAGAGGAGCAGAGGCAGCAGTTGGGGTGTCTGGCAAAGCAAGGGCATCCCTGGTGCCCACGGGCCCTCTCTCCATGCTTCCTGCTGAGTGGGGGTGGGTCCAGGGCTCAGCATGGCCACGACTCCTGTGTCTGCTTTGCCCATGGATTTGGAGCGTTTGCCCATTTCCTACTCATCTCTGTTGTCAGCATGATGGAATGAACGACAGAAAACAACACTCTGCTCCAGGACCGCTGTGGAGACGAGATGTGAACACAGATCTGAGTGCCTGCCGGGTGCCCCCAGAGTCATGGGACGCGTGTTTTGGAGATTGCGACCCAAGGAGCTTGCTCTTGACTATGCCCTGGGTGCATCTGAGACCCCTCCCAGAGTAGGGGATGTGCCTTTATTTCTGCCAGGATGGCACACATGAAGAACGCCCAGTTCGCAATCTTGGCCCCCAACACACACACTTAAAAGTGATGATGGCATTCCTCACTGCCAGGCACTGGATCTACATGACTTCTAACTGACAGAGTTCCCGAATGTCAGTCTACAGAAAGTGTCCATGCTCTGTGGTTAAATAAGAGCATTGCAAAGAGTATCAACTGGTGTAAGACACACCACTGCCTTACCTCAGGGAGAAGTGCCCTGTGTCCTGAGACCACAACTTCCCTATTGTTTGACAGAATGATAATGATTGTAGAGGCCAGTATATTTTTAGAATTTATATTTAAATTGTGGAAATAAAAATGGTCACACCTACAGGAGTCCTGAAGACTCTCCTGGAAATTTCACTGATATTTGGACAACTGTTCTGGCCAATATGGAATAAGAGGAATGGAATTTCTCCTCCCTCTATAAAGTTCTAGAAAACTGGATGAAATGTGCAAAGCACAGTTTTCAGATGTTGGATAAGAGGCAGCACAGGCTCTGACCCCTGAAGAGAAGGGACACAAGTGTCTGGGGTTACATCAAGTCACTGTAGGGAGGGGAAATGAAATTGAGGTGGCTGTCTCACTCAGCAGAAGAGAGAGAAGCTGGAGTTAAGGGAGGAAAAATTAGCAAGAACTGGAAGGCAGAGTCCTGGGAGGAAAGAACTGCAGAAGGGAGTGTGAGATCTTCAGAGTGGCCTCAAGGGTTAGGTCAAGCACTGAAGTATATGTGTTTGAAGAAGAAGCTGAAGACTAGGAAAGACCCACTCCAAAGGGGCAGTCAGAACCAACTTGGAACTTACATGGGGCTGGGATAGTTTGTGCTCCCACCAGCTGGGCTAAAAGACCCTATAATTTTCATGGAGCAGAAGCCTCAGAAGGGTATTGTCTGAGTAATAGTGGTAAATCAGCCTTCACCTAAGGCTGTTCTGGGCCCACCCTAACTACACTTACAAGCATACAATGATAATGATTGGTGAGTTTGCCCATTCCCTACTCATCTCTGTTGTCATCGCGATGGAAGGAATGACAGAGACAACACTCTGCTCCAGGACCGCTGTGGAGACGAGATGTGAACACAGATCTGAGTGCCTGCCGGGTGCCCCTAGAGTCATGGGGATCTGACTGATTCCATATCACTTAACTGCACACCGGAATAAAATCCAACAATATTTAAAGGAGTTAAACAAAAGCCAGAAGTCAATGAACATTTACAATGTCTAGCATTTAATAAAAAATAACCAGACATGCAAAAAATTAAGAACCCTAATTGTGGGGTGGGAATTGAGCAATTGAAAGTGACAGATGATGGAATTCACAGACAAGGGTGCTGAAACAGCTATTAAAACATGTTTCGCATGTTCAAAAGAAAGAGAAAAACATGACCATGTAAGGAGAGAAATGAAACATATAAAAAGGCACAGACAGGCTTCAGAGATGAAAATTTATTATGTGAAATGAAAAATGAACTGGATGGAATTCATAGAAGAATAGAAGAAGATAAAAGATCACTGAAGAAGAAAGGATGACAGAGTTTAATGTTAGAGAAATGATAATTATAGCTATAAAAATTATATCAAAGCAGGGGAAAAAATCTAAAAATGAGCAACAAGACACTGGTGACATGTGGGATATCATCAAGTCATCTGGCCTACATGTAACTTAAGATCTAGAAAGAGAGGAGAAAGAAGTGGGGGACAAAGAAATAATGGCCAAACATTTCCCAAATTTGGTAGAAATTATAAACCCATGGCTCCAAGAAGCTCAAGAAAACCATAAACATTAGGAAAGTCACATCAAGTCACATTTTAAACAAATTGCTGAAGATCAATGATAGGGAGAAATCAGAGAAGCAGTCAGAATAAAAAGAGACACATTATGTAGAAGGGCACAAAAATATGAAAGACAGCAGACCACTTGACGGAGACCATGCAAGTCAGGAGGCCATGGGAGATGTCTTGAAAGTGCTAATGGGGGAAGCCTGCCAAGAATTTTTTTTTTTAACCCAGGAAAGATATCATTAAGATAAAGACCATTTTAGACAAATAAAAACTGATAGAGATCATTGTCAGCAAATCTCTATAAGGAGTGTTAAAGATTTTCTTCAACGTTTGTTTATTTTACTGCTTCCAGCAGGAAAACAAACCAACAAGCAAACAAATGTCCAATTAATCTGAAAGTCGGCAAGAAAAAAGAAGCAAAGAACAGATGGGCAAGTAGAACACAAATAGCAAGAAGATAGATTTAAACCAAACTTTACCTATTTGCCTTCCCAGAAACTTAACTACAAGTAGCCTATTGACCAGAAACCTCACCAAGAACATAAACAGTCAATTTACATTTTACTAAATTTACTAAATGTGTACTGCCTGACACCCAAAATTAGGACAGAGATGAAAAGACAGAATAAAGAAGCAAGACCCAAGTATATCTTATCTACAAGACATGCAGTTTAAATATAAAGGCACAAATAGGTTAGAAGGAAGAGGGTAGGGAGAAGCTAGAGCATGTGAATGCCAGCCAACAAGGAGACAGGATGGTTTTGTTACTGGTAGATAAGGTGGATGTCACAGCAGAGCTTGTTAGCAGGAATGACGAAAGTCGCTTGACAAAGGGCCGTGTCATCAAGAGGATACACAATCCTAAGTGTGTAGGTTCCTAATAAGACTGAAAAGTACATAAAGCAAACCTGATTGAAGTGAAAAGAAAAATAGAGAAATTCAGGACTGCAGCCGGAGTCTCCAGCACCACCGTATCAGTCAGGGTCTACCCAGCAGAGCAGAACCGGAAGGAGATCTGTGCATACCTACTGCCAACTCTCGAGCAACACAGGTGTGAGCTGCCAAGGTCCACTGACATGCAGGTTTTCTGCCACCTCTGCCACCTCTGAGACAGCAAGATCAGGCCCTCCTCTCTCGCCTCCTCTCCTTCCTCTCCACTTCCCCTTCCTCCTCCTCCTTCTCACCCCACTTAATGGGGTGAAGACCTTCATGATGATCCACTCCCACTTCATGAAGACTAAATATATCTTCTCTTCCTCATGCTTTTCCTAAGAACATTTTCTTTCCTCTTGCTTACTTTATTATAGGAGTACAATATATGCCATACAAAATATATGTTAGTCTACTGTTTATGTTCTTGGTAAGGCTTCTGGTCAACAGGCCATTTGTAGTTAACTTTCTGGGGAGGCAAAAGTTATTCACAGATCTTCAGCTGTGTGGGGGTCTTGGCACCCCCTGCCCCTACTTTGTTCCATGGCCAGCTATGTGTATATGTGTCTGAAAAAATGAAATTGGCCTGTATGATTGTGGGGCCTGGCTACACAAGTCTGAGAGCAGCCTGACATGACACTGGCCTGGCTGTTGTTCAGAGGAGAATTTCTTCTTTCTTCTGGGAAAGTCTCACCTGGCTTTTAAGATCTTATTAAGTCAGGCCACCCAAGATGATATCCCTTATTAAAAGTGAATGGATTACAGACTTTATATCTGCAAAATCCCTCCACAGCAGCATCGAGATTAGTGTTTGATTGGATGACTAGGGTGGTAGCCTCACCAAGTAGACACATTGGAAAATATCATAGCCCTCTCTCAACAACTGATAGAAAAAGTAGACAGAAAGTCATTAACATTTAGAAGAATTGAAAGACATTAGCAACCAACTTTATTTAATTGACACTTAATGAAAAGTCCACCTGACCACAGTAGAAAGGACATGGAATGTTTGTCAGAGTGGACTACATTCTCGACATAAGACAGACATCAATAAATTTAAGAAGATTGAAATCACACAAAATATATTTTCTGACCACAAGAGGATTAGTTTAACGAGTTATCAGTAAAAGAAAGATGTCTGAAAACTTCCTAAATATTTGGAATTAAACAACACACTTCTATATAACTCACATGTCAAAGAAGAAATCACAAGGGAAATGAGAAAATACTCGTAACTGCTTGAACACGGAAATGTATCACATCCAAATGTGTAGAATGCAATTGAAGCTGTCTTTTAGAGGAAAATTCATAGTATTAAACGCTTACATTAGGAAAGAAGAGAAGTGCCAACTCAATTGCCACCTTAAGAAACTAGAGAAAGAAGAGCAAGTTAAACTCAATAAGCAGAAGGAAGGAGAGTAAGGGGAGAAGTTAGTGAAACAAAGACAAAGCCAATTTCACTGCTTCTTTTGAATCTGTTGTGATCTATATAGCAAGCTATAAAGCAGGAATGATGGTCCTTCCTCAATCACAGATAAGGAAAAGGCTCAGAGAAACCCAAGACTGGACAGCTGGTGCAAGGCAAAGCTAGGACCTGACCCCAAGCCTCTTGAAGTCTTGCTCACCTCCTGCCACACCAGGGCAGTCCCACTCCTGGGATGCTGCAGGTCAGAGCCTGGGGAACTGGGGACGCCTGGCACCCTGCACTTCCCGCAGCTCATCAGATGGCTTGGGTTGCCAGGGACCCTGTGACACTGGTCCCAGGCCACACACGGCTCCCACATTTCAGCCAATGGCTGGCATGTGCAGGGCCATGTGTGCTCCACCCTGGGAAGCTTTTGCTTTGGGAGACGCCAGATGAGCACCGTCCTGGCATGCTCTCTCTATGAGGACATCCACCCAGAGATGTGCGGCGGAAGAACATGGCTCACTGCACCTGGCCCCACATCCAAGAAGGAGACTCACTCTGCAGTGCCAGAGAGCCTGGCAAGACCCATCCTGGCTTCTTCCAGCCCCAGCGGAGGCTTGTCCATCAGCAGTGTGACAGGGCCTTATGCTCCACCCTCTCCCCAGGACGTCCCAGGGCTGGCCCTGGTCCACAACGGCTCGATCTTGGAACTCCCAACAACAGTCAAAGGAATGATGGTGGTAGGGACCATTGTATTGTTATGACTACATGAGTGTCCCTGGGCGAGTCACTGAGCTGCTTGTGGTGGGCCGTGCTATGACCTGACCATCCACAGACAGCCTGCACGTCTCTCAAGACTCATCAACGTCCGGTGCACCACGCTGCTGACTCACCTGCTTTGGAGCAAGTCTGGGTCAAAAGAGGCAGTGAAAAGAGGAAAGGTGACCCCAACCGATGTCCCACGGAGCATGAAGATGCTGAAGGGATGGTTCCTCCATGCTGCCTGGGAGCTCTGGCCGGCGGCAAGTTCCGTGTGTACGTGGCATTGGCCGGCGAGCTCCCGTCCAGGGCCCACAGAAGCTTCAGGGGGTCGTGGAAACCCCGAAGCCACAGAGAGTGCATCTGCAGGAGGCGGTGACTGACAGGTGATAATGTTTTACTGGAGCAGAAACATTTCCGGACTAGCTTTCCTTTACTCATCTGGATAAAAAGGTGGGGCACATGGGAGGAGAGAGAATGAGAGAACAGAGGCAGATTAAGGGGACTGAACTGAGCTCCTTTGCCAAGTTGCACACTGCGGGCCGCTTCTGTAACACAGATGAGACTCGGGGTGAGTGCAACAGTTCTGAGCACTTAAGGGCTGGAGGCTCCTGGCTCCCCCCACTGCGCCCTCCTCCTCCGTTCCCACTCCCCACTGGCAAACGAGCTTGTTTTTTCTTCCATGCGAATCCAACGAAGTCAGGATATTGGCTGTAGTTGAAGCAACATGTTCTAAGGTATCAGTTCCCCCAAGGCGCTTCCTGTCCCAGACATAGCCTGGGATGTGGCCCCAACACCCGCAGCTCTGCAGCTTTGCACTCCTGTTCTATTGGTCAAACCACTGAGCCCTCTCCTCCGTGCTGCAGGGCCCAGAGCGGAGGAACCCCACAGAAGAAAAGTTGAGGGGTAGTGGGGGAGAGCTTTGAGAGCCAGAGGAGGGGATGCTTGGTAAAGGGACTGGGGAGGGGAAAGCCAGATGCCCCAAGGACAGAAGCGCGGCCCGCCATCTGCCTGAGGCTGAAAAGGCCTGAGGAGATGGGGACCTGCCACTGAACGTTGAGTCCTGCCGCCCCAGAGATGCGGCCACAGGAAGGTGGTTGCAATGAGAAACTGGGAGGAAAATGCAATTTTTCTTGGCTGCATCGCCTTAATTTCCTCTGCCCCTGGCGATGGGCATGTTTGTCTCTCCTCCTACCAGAGGGGCAAGACTTCCCCCTGTGCCACCCTATAGGGCAGCGAGAGACCCACAGTGCTGACGCCTGCCCACCATCTGTCTCAGCCCATGGCCACCATCCATCTCAGCCCGTGGTTACTGTCCGTGTTAGCCTATGGTCACCGTCCATCTCATCTGTGGTCACTGTCCATCTCATCCAGTGGTCACCGGGAGGCAGGGATAGGCACGGCTTCCACAAAGCAGAGTGACCTTGGACGGAGGAAGACTCCCCGGCCCTCACAACCACATGGTGGCGGAGTTGCTGCTATTTCACAAGCGTTTCAGAAGGTGTGAGAGATGCCAGGGACTCGGGACATCTTCCTGTATCCTGGTCCCAGCCAGGTGTACACTCAGGGTCACTCCCTCTCATCTTCCTGGCTTCACGTCTGCCTTGGGCCGGGCCGTGCTGAGGCACATGCATGCATACACGCAAACACACCCACACACTCAGACACACACATACATGACTCACACACGCACACACATGACTCACACACGCACAAACACAAAAACACAATACCTAGTCACGCATGTGCAGATTCTCGTACACAGGACACACACATACACATGCAAGACTCACACACTCATGTGGTTACACTCTCATGCATACACACCCAGACACATTCACACACTCACATGCAAACACCCACTCACACAAACATATGCACACTCACTTAGATACAGGCTCGTGCCCCTCAGACGCATACACCCACCCACACACATATGCACACTTGCAACACACTTGTGTGCCCAGGCTCACATTCAACAGTTGCATACTCAGGACGTCCTCCTGGTCCTGGGGGTCAGGAAACCATTGGCACGCACACACGCTCACGTCACAGCTCATGACACCGGGCGCTGCTCCTCTTCTCTAGGAATACCCCCACTCTAAAGTGTGGCAGAGTCCAGAGCACCCAGAGGGGCTGCAGGGGGTGTGACAGGGCCCGGAGACCCTCCTTCCGGGAGGACGCCCCACACTAGGCCTTCTCACATCAAGGACACCTTTCCCCTGCAGGACCCTGGTGCTAGGACTGGGTTATGCAAGTGATATTTCCTTATAAACCAGCCCATAAGGGGGCCTGTATGCTCCTCCAGAAGCCCCTGGAAGTGGGGCCACTCCTCCCTGTGAAGGCTGGGTGACCTAGGTGAGCAGTGGGGCTTCATCATGTGCTGGGAAGATGGACTAGGCCCCATCACGCACCGGGGAAGGTGGACCAGGTTCTATCATGTGCCAGGGAAGGTAGGCTAGACCCCATCACTTGCTGGGGTAGGTGGGCCAGGCTCCATCACGCTCTGGGGAAGGTGGGCCGGGCTCCATCACATGCCAGGGAAGGTGGGCCAGGCTCCATCATATGCCTCCAAAGGTGGGCCAGGCCTCACCCTGTGCCAGGATCTGACCTGGCGGGGGCACCTTGTGTCCCCTACATGGCAGCTCTGGGGCTCTCGGCCACCTGTTCCAGAGAGGACTGGTGGGGTCAGGGGTCAGAAGACAGCTCTGGAACACAAGGACCCACCATGATCTCCCAAAGCCTGGTGGAGACCTTCTCCCAACAGCTGACAGGGCCAGGGCTTTTGGCAAGTACAAGCCAACTGTGAGGGCTATGTGCACCAAAGCTGTCCCAGGTGGACAAATGTATGCGGAACAAAGTAAGCATGGCGGGAGGGCACTGGCATCCAGGGCTCTGGCCAGGCTGGGGAAGGGGTGAGCCAAGGTGTTCGAGCGTGTCACTGTGGGTGCCCAGGGTTGAGCGCCAGAGGATGGGACTCTGAGATACAGGACATATTTGACCTCGGGATTCCAGACACCCAGCATGCCCCTGTCACCGTGGAGATAGCTCTGGGAGGCACAGGGCTTGTCAGGAAAGAAGGTTCTAGCAGTCTAGCAGGAGGGTGGGGGTGGAGGGCCTAGGGGATGGAGAGGGGGCTGGAGGTGCTCACCAGAAGGTAGACCCGGTGGGCATCTGGCCTGCAAATCAGTCTGGCTGGCATCCCTGCTGAGATCCCCAGGGTCCAGCCCACCGGCATGGGAGCCCTGAGTGGGCTGAGTCAGCCAGGGACATCAAGGCAGCTCATCCTTGCCTCCAAGCTGCCTCTCGGGTCCTGCTGGGCCCAGCTCAGAGCACCTGTGGGCTCAGTTCCCTGGGAGTGCACCAAGTGCCCAGCACCCACCCCTACACACATACTGTTAAGAACCAGATTGCCTAGTGGGGGGGTGAAATGGAATGGGTCATAGTGGGAAAATGCCAGGGAAGGTGGGGGGTGGGGCACACCTCATCAACAAGGGTACCGCCTAATGAACATTTGTATACCTAACCCTGAATTGTACCCCACATCTTTAAAATTAAAAACTTTTTTTAAAAGATCCACATTGCCCTGATAAAAATGCAAATTGTGTCGAATGTCTCCTAAACGTGGTGTTTCGCAGTCTCTCTAACTAGAACAATGTGTGGTCGCGCCCATTCAAGGAAGGAAGGACAATCCGCCACTCTGCTGAGAGGCTTGGTGGGGCCATGGTACCCACCACGGACCCCGGCCACATGAACCCAGAGTTTACCCAAGTCCTTTTTTTCTTTCTTTCCTTCTTTTTTTTTTTGACTTGGAGAAATCTCTGTAAATTGAATCCCACAAATGCTGTGAGAATCCCAAATGTGGTTTATAGAAACAGTTTGAAGGAGTCCAACTTAATTCCAGATTGCCTGAAATTTTTTTTTTTTTTTTTACATCTGTGAAATCAAAACCAGACTGAGTGCCGTTTGAGACGTGGAGGCTGGTGCTAATTTTCTCCCATGGCTAGTACAGCCTCCTGAGCTTCCGACCTCTCAGTGTGTATCTGGGAGCGTCTCCAATTGCCTGGGTCCTCCTCTCCGCCTCCTGTGGGTTCGCCCATCTATTTCCCCCAGTGGGTCTCAGGGAAGGGCCCTGGGCAGAAAGGCGGGTGGGTGGGGCGGCCAAGGGGCTGCATGCAGCCCTGGCTCTGCCTCTGGCAGGAGTTCCAACTCTGCTCCCTGGTCCTCCTGTGACCCCGTTTCCACCTTGGAGCCTGGGTCCTGGTCCCAGGCGGATGCACAGAGTGTCTCCAAGCAAGCCCTGACCTCCTCACCTCCAGGTCTTTGGCCTTGCTGTGACCCTTCCTGTCTGGCGAGGATGATGTCTCCTCATCTTCCAGTGTCCAGACCTAGGTCACCTTTTCTGTGATTTCCCAGCCCTTCCTCTATCCCAAACACTGCATACTACTCCCTCCCCACGTGCCCACGGAACTTTGTGTCCCCTGTGATCATGGCCCCGATCACATCTTGGGGTGACTGTCTGCTGTGTGCTCGGTGTCTGTGCAGGCCTAGGGTGCTGTAGCTGTTGTCCTGAGTGCCTGGACTGCTGTGTTGAGAGGGACTCTGAGGCTACATCGGCCCAGGGGAAGGCACGTTGTGGTTTAATGACACGTGACTGTGCACAGGAAGGATGAATTGGCAGCTCCTGGACAGGCTTTTGCCACCATCCAGTCCCTGCAGTGCTTAGACCTGAACACAGCATTAGCCTCTGCTGGGAGCTTGTAATCTGGACCCCTGGGCCCCACTTCTGGGAATTCTGATTCTGGAGGTCGGGGACGGGCCCCAGAATCTGTATCTCTTTCTTTCTTTTTTTCTTTTTTAAGTGAGAAAGCGGCCTTTATTGAGAGGACAGAAAAGCTCCCACAGTGGGAGGGGACCCGAGGGAGTAGCCCCAGAATCTGTAGTTCTAACATGCTATTGGGGTTGTCAATGCCAGGTCCCCAGGCCGGGGCACAGATGCTGGTCCCAGGCCAGAAGCCTCAGTGTCCCTTGAGAGCCTAGTAGACACGCCGACTCTGCCCGCCCAGGCTCACAGCAGGAGGGTTTGCCTTTCATCCACCCCAAAGGGTGGTGACTATGAGTGTCAGATTTGAGAAACTTTAGGGCCTGAGGTCCCTGGTGCAGGGTCTATGCCCCTTTTCCTGTGTCCTTGAATCCCTGACAGCTTCTGTACAAGGGAGGCTTCAAACATGCTTGGAGATCGAAGGCACTGGAAGCCACATGTCACCTCATTTCTGCCTCTCCCAAATCTTGTGTTCCCCAGCGAGGAGAGGGCATCTTGTTGGAAAGCCCTGGAAGGACAAAGGACATTACTTCCACAGGGCACCCAGAAGTGTCACCCAGCAAGCTCCCTGGTTATACCAGGGCCACCACTCCACAGTTGTACCTGCCTGGACCCTCCTGGGGACAGAACTGCCCCTGTCCCTTCTGACAACAATGAAATCCAAATGCGTGTCTCAAAGCAGCGCTGAGGAGAGGAACCAGAAGGACCTACCTGGCAATGCTTGGGTGCCCACCCCTAAGCAGTTGAGAGGAACACAGGTCCCCGGGGGGGAGCACATGATGGTTCATCCCAGGAGGGTCTCTCATGGTGATGTCTGGTTGGGTCTCTCATGGTGATGTCTGGTGCCTGCATATCCCTGGGACTTTGTCTGTAAAAAAAATGGAGTATACTCATGTATTCACCCACTCAACATGCATTTTTTATGCTCCTACTGTATGCCAGGCACAGGGCTGCTGCTGGGGAAATGCTCTCACAGGGGGAGAAAAAGAAACAATGTGTTGGGTGAAAGTCAGACTCCCACCAGCTTCTCCCTTGAGAGCTAACTGGTAGAGTTCATTTATTCTTGAATAGTTCTTTCTTTCTTCATCCCTTCATTCATTCACTCCCTAAATGCCATGACATGGTAATAGGTCCTGTAAATAATTTATTTTTTGTCAATTTATTTTTTATTTATTTTATTTTATTTTTGTCAGAGTCTCACTCTGTCACCCAGACTGGAGTGCAGTGGCATGATCACGGCTCACTACAGCCTTGACCTCCTGGGCTCAGATGATCTTTCCACCTCAGCCTTCCAAGTAGCTGGGACTACAGGTGCACGCCACTACAGTCTGCTAATTTTTTGATTATTTGTAGAGATGAGGTCTCGCTATGTTGCCCAGGTTGGTCTCAAACTCCTGGGCTCAAGCAATCTTCCCACCTTGGCCTTCCAAAGTGCTGGAATGACAGGTGTGAGCCACCACACAGGCCTATTTTTATTTTTTTAATTTTAATTTTATCTTAGAATAAGAGGATACCCATGAAGATTTGTTACATAGGTCTATTGCCTGATGGTGAGATGTGGTCTTCTGATGGGTCTGCCCCCGTAGAGAATTAAAAATAGAATAATACACAAGTCCTGCTCTCACAGAACACAGGCAAGTGTGATTAGACATCATGTTTGGCAGACTGAGGTGAGGGCTTTGGAGTGCTCCTGATCATTTCTGCAGGGTTGTTCTGTCTAGGACAGGGGTATAGGTGCTTCTCCCAAATTCACATGTTGAAGCCCTACCCCCCAAAGTGGTATGCTTGGAGAGGGGTCCTTGGCAGGTGAGTAGGTTTAGGGAGGCATACAAGTGGGGCCCATGATGGGATTAGTGGAGGAGATCAGAGCTCTGTGCTCTCACCTGGTGAGGGTGCATGGGAAGGCAGTCAGGTGGCCATCTGCAAGTCAGGAAGAGGGCCCACACTTGGAACCAGTCAGCCCAAACCTTCATCTGGGGTTTGCAACCTCCAGAACCATGAGAAACAAAGTCCTCTTGGGGAAGTCATGCAGCCTGCAGTGTCTCGCTGTGGCGGCCCGAGTCGGCTGAGACATTGGGCTTTCCCCAGAGCCATCCCGATGGAAGCCTATAGGTGAGTATGGCCCCTCACCATGACACAGTGGAACAGGGATATGATTCCAGGGAGACCTCAGTGTCTTTCCCTTGGCACTTGCTAGGTTGCGGTGTGTTGTCTGGGCCAGGTAGTTCTGAAAGTGCCTCCTTGGTAACTCTTTAGGAGACGGAGACAGATTTCAAGGTCTTGTCCACTTTGTGCAGAAAGATGACCCGCTGTAAACAGGAAAGACAATGGCAGGCCCATGGGTTGGGTTCTATCCCATGGGATGTGGGGCCACAGGTGTCTCTAGGCCACTTGACTGAGTCTTAGCTCCTGAATCCTCGGAATCAGATGCCCAGAAGTGTAGGTCAGCTGAGCAGAGTCAGATGACGGGTCCATGGCTTAGGACACACACAGTGATGACAAAGTTGAGAATGATCACATAATGATGACAATGATGACGATGATGTGATGGCGATGGTGATGATGGTGATGATGGTGATGGTGGTGATGATGACGATGATGATGATGACGGTGACGGTGACGATGGTGATGGTGACGATAATAGTATGACGATGGTGAAAATGATGATGATAGTGGTGTGGTGTGGTGTGGTGTGACGGTGATGACAATGATGGTGATGATGATAATGCTGATGATGGTGGTGACAGTAATAACGGTGACTGTGATGATGTGATAATGATGATGATGGTGAAGATGATGGTGATTGTGACGATGAAGATGTGATGGCGATAATGATGGTGATCATGATCGTGTTAGTCCACTTTCTGCTGCTATAACAGAATGTCACAGAGTGGGTAATTTACTAAGAACAGAAGTTTATTTGGCTCATAGTTCTGGAGGGCATGATGTCGGCATCTGGTGAGGACCTTGGTGCAAGCAACTGCAAGGCAGAGAAAAAGGGAGCTGAACTCCCATGATAACTAACCCACTGCCACGATCATAGCATTCATCCGTTCACGAGGGCAGAACCCTCATGACCTAATTGCCTCTTAAAATTTCCGCCCCTAATGCCATCACAATGGCAGTTAAATTTTGACATACATTTTGGAAGGGGCATTCAAACCATAGCAAGGATAATGGTGAAGGTGACGACGATGAGGATGATGGTGGTGAAGATGACAGTGATGATGATGATAGCTGGGGTGGTGGTGGTGACGATGGTGGTGGTGGGGATGATGACGGCGATGGTGCCAGTGGCACTGGTGAGGGTTAGGGTGGTGGTGATGGCGATGATGATGATGGTGCTGGTGTTGATGACAGTGGTGGGGATTGCGGGGGGCCGGCCCCTGTAGAGAGATTTAGAGGGTCCCTGGAAGGTGTGGTGGTGTTGGTGATTATTCTGGAGAGATGAAGAGAAAGAAAGAAAGTAAAAGGAGGGAGAAAGAAAGAGACTGGACTCTGTCTAGTGCAGAAGCCAGTTCTGTAGGATAGATATTAAAATAAAGAAAGAAGCAGGGATAGATATTAAAAGAAAGAAAGAAAATGGACAACTGTTCAATGGATTGAGCAGAAGCTGTTTAATGGAAGTTACAGCGGGTATTTATCCCCAAATTTTACACAGTCTCACAAGTCTTTCATGTGAACATAAAACCAGGTGGACAAGGGGCATCCCCCACCCACCAGGTGTTTCCTCAGGCATGAGGAAAGACAATCCCAATTAAATCACAAGACATCTACATGAACACCAAAGCCAGGTGGGTGAGGGGCGTCTCCCACCCACCAGGTGTTTCCTCACGCATGAGGAAGGGCAATCCCGAAATTATCTCACTGTTCCTCATGCTTGGTTAATATTCCTCAAAAACAATACAACAATTTCTAACATCATAGTATTCCAATGATCAATAACTTTTAAAACTTATCCATACACAACACCGAATGACTAACTTAAATCTTAATTCCTTTCTATTTTACGCTAATTCTACCTACACTATAGAAACTCAATTATAGCCCAACTCAGTTCCTAAAGAATGTGGCCCAGTCAAAAGATCACACTGGGCCGTTTCTAGGAACAATTGAATACAATCTCTTAACAAAATGGCTGTTCTAAAATCCTATAAATGTATTTTAACCTCTATAAAAGTTTTTAATTCCTAATCCTGATCATCAGCAATAAAGCTTCTAAAAAATAAAAACCAAATATAAACTGTAAATTGTATTAAAGCCAAAACCGCAAATGTAAAAAATGGAAACAATGAAATTTTTAAAGTTAGTTGTATTATTATTAAACCTCAAAATATCATGTTTGATCATGCTTGAACTAACATAATTCGCTGACGTAGCATAACCTAGTCTACAATATTTTCTATGAATAAAATAAATTTAATTTTTATAATAAGTAGAAAAAAACCCATACTAACTGTAGCTAAAAACTGGTTTGAAAGAAAGCAGCTTAGTCCAAAGTACGCGCCAGGCCCTTAGGAGTGTGGCCCAGCCCAAAGTTTGTGCTGTGCCTTTAGGAGTGTGGCCCAGCCCAAAGTTCATGCTGGGCCGTTTCTAGTAACTCTAGATAATTATCTATATTATTAAGGTTGAAACAGCACTTTATATGTATATACTACTTCTACAAATACACTTTTAAATCTTAAAAGAAGCTTGTACCGTATTAAAGGCTCCCAAATGTGACCTGAGTTTGAATTATGTTACGTTTAAAGCCGAAACCGCAGTCTGTGAGAAACGGGAACAATGGACTCCTAAAGTAAGCCACGCTTGTCATACTCTCAGAACTTCATGCTTAGATCCTCAAAGTCCCTGCTAGTGGGACATGCCAAACAGCAAAGAAGGGAAGAGGGAATGGGCCATCAGCTCCTGAACTCATCCTAGTGATCTCAGGGTCCACAGCCCGCCCGGATCCCTAATGCTCAGGCGGGCCTCCACGGCCAGCTCCCAACAGAGGATGATGGGGAGGATGATGAGGACGATGGCGTTGGCGGTGATGATGAGGACTGTGGCGATGATGGTGATGATGATGGTGATGGTGGTGGTAGTGGTCATGGGGTGACGATGCGGATGATGTAGATGGTGGTGATGAGGATGGTGGTATTGACCGTAGGTAAGGCGGTGATGGTGATGGTGATGGTAGCTATGACGTGGATGATGACAGTGGTGGTAGTGATGATGATGTGGATTAAGAGGATAGTCTTAGTCCGTCTGGGCTACTATAACAAAATATCATAAACCAGTGGCTCATAAGCAACATAAATGTATTTCTCAAGGTTCTAGATGCTGAGAAGCTCATACTAAGCACCGGTAGGTTCAGTGTCTGGTGAAAATCTGTTTCCTCATAGACAGCTGTCTCCTCACTCTGTCCTCACATGGCGGACAAGAGAGGAGGCAAGGGAGTTTCTCAGGCCTCTCTCATGGGGCCAATGATCCCATCGCTATGACCTAATCACTTCCCACAGGCCCTGTCTCCTGACGTTGCCACATAGAGGGTGAGCATTTTGACAAGAATCTGGGGAGGAGGACACAAACACTTAGACCACAGCAAGAGCCAGCACCTGCCAAACATGGGCTTGGTCCAGCCACTCCTGGAAGCTCTCGACCTTGAATACTCGGTGGATTTCCCACCACCAACCTCTGAGGCTGGGTTACTGGTTACCCTCTTCCTCCATGTGAGAAACTGGAGGCCTACAGTGAGGTGACTTGCTCAGAGTTCTGCAATGCCATCTCAGTGTCTGGGGAGGAAGGGAACCCATTTCTTATGGAAGGGAAGGCCAGGGGGGGCACCACTGAGGTCTGTCCCAAGCCTTGACAGAGTCACTCACTTCTCATTTGGGAGCTGTTTCTCTGTACACACTGGGCAGTAGGACATGGAAGAAATAACTGTCACTGACCAGTGTCATCTCCCAATGGGATTGCACAGCTCACAACTGGGTGCTCCAGGTGCCATGTGCCAGGTCAATGTCTGGAAGTGATTGATTCTGGCTGGAGAGAGTGACATCACAGCCACGTGGCTCTCCCCTGCTAGGCATGGGGCGGGAGCAGCCACGCTGGGATCTCACAGCCTCCGCTCCTCCTTCCTGCTGTTGTAACTTACATCAGGGTGGATTTATTTTCCAACCCCACGGTTTGTCAACATGTCAGTTGACTTGCCTACATCTGGCTTTCTCCATGCCAGGACAGTGCTGGCCGAAAGGGAGACGTCAGCTGTTCTTCTGTCTTTAAAAGGCAGTGAGGAAAAAGCTCAGGGTTGGGTTTTTGTAAGGTCAGAGGAAGCCAAGAACACAGTGTGAAGAAGGACTCGGTCAGGGCGCTCCGTAATGCAGTCCTTTGGAGTCATGTTTCTAACTCCAGCCCCGATGGGGACCACAGAGCTGTGGGTGTTGGACAGGTTCTGAGAACACTGGCCTGGCAGGCCCCAGAGGCACGAACTGATGGGCAACCTTGTCTCTCTTCCCCGCCGTCTTCAGATTTGATGGGAAGCACACGCTTGGGCGAGGAGGTGACAGTCTTTGGGGCACCGCTATCAGGTTGCAAGCTGCCTCTGCTCAGAATACAGCAGGGCTGTGTTGTCATCACACCCTGATCTCACGGTGAGTAGCGTGTGCACAAGACATGCTTGCATGTGAGCATGGGTCTTTGATGCATATGCAAACAGAATGCTTAGCCTGGAGAGGTAAAATCAAGAGAGGCCCAGGGAGGAGGCAGGGCCTGGGAAGAGGCTGGGCTTGAGCCACAAAGGCTCCAGGAGGACTGTGCTGCTGAATGCAGCCGTGTCCTTGGGCCCTGGCGTGTAGCTTTCCCAAGATCTGCGAATCGGTGAAAGCTGGTAATATCCTCTGTGGCTGCTGTGAGCCAGGGTTTTCTGGGGAAGATGATGATTGTGATAATGGTAATGCGATGGTGATAACGGTGAGGATGATGATGGTGAGGATGATGATGGTGAGGGGAAGGGGGATGTGGACCTGAGGCTTCGGCCATCGGCTGTCCCTGGCCCAGGGTCGAGGAGGTAGAGTCAGCGTGAAGGAGTAGGACAATCTTGGGATTAGGTCTCTGGCATATCATCAGGCGTGGCACGAAGGCAGTGATGTCCTCAAGGGAGGGACAGGCCTGCCTCACAGTGACACATGGACCTGTATTTAGAGAAAGGGTGGACATGGCCGCAGCTCTGAGGCCTCAGGACATCGCACAAGAACACAGCCCTGGGTGTCCAGGGAGGTTCTGGCAGTTCTTTGATTGGTTTCCTCACCTGGCATCATCTAAAAAGAAATCTCTTCTGGAGTTATTTATTCTCCATGTCCTCTGGCTGCGACGGCCTCTGTGGGCTTGGGGAGATGGGAAGGAGTGCTACAAGGAGCAGTGATGGCTGGATACTCGTTCTGTGGTGATCAGCTCGGGAGACTAGGTCAGTAGCCCAGGGGAGGCCGGGCATAAGCCTCAGATATCGCCACTCAGGCCGCATCAGTGATCTCGCCACTATGGGAGACCCGAGCTCTGATTCACTCTGCTGGCCCCGCTGTGTTCACACATCGAAGTTCCTGAGGCTGGTCCCAGACTAGCCATTTGCAGGTGGGGAAACTGTGGCCAAGAGAGGGACATGGCTCGCCTGAAGTGTGACTGACAGTGTGACGTTGCACTTAGAAGTGGCGTGCCGAGTCTCAGCCTTGATTCGTCTGGGTGGCCCTCACCCACGTGGGCCACCGGCCTAGCAGGGTGGCTCAAAGAGGGACCCACACCTGCACCAAGGAGGGTGGCTGCCCAGGTAAGGCCGAGGCTGAGTCCAGCTCCAAAAGCGACAGCATCTGTGAGGGTCGGGAGGCCTGTGGCTCAGCACTCCCTCGGCCCACCGCAGTGTGACAGGGACATCCAGGCCTGAGCAGTAGCAGGAGGCTAGGCATGGTGGAGTAGAGTCCACTCCAGAGTGATGGCTGGAAACAGCAGAAGGTGCAGTGAGGAGTCAGCGTCCCCAGCAGGCCCTCACCTGCTCTGCCAGCATCTGCGTGAGAGCCCTGGTCCACTGGTATCACCCACTCTTCACGACAGGAAAGAGGCTCAGAGACAGTCATCAGCCACCCAAGGCCACACAGCCAGGAGGAACGGGAGCCCGCCTGGAGCATGGGTCTCATATGATGCCAAAGCTCCTTCTAAGAGTCCACACAGCCTCCGTGAGACATGCTGGCTTCTCC
Organism: Carlito syrichta; assembly: GCF_000164805.1. Lineage (NCBI taxonomy): Eukaryota > Metazoa > Chordata > Mammalia > Primates > Tarsiidae > Carlito > Carlito syrichta. The sequence goes on along the minus strand of NW_007255996.1, from coordinate 177,983 downwards.
CGGCCCTCTGGGAGATATCTGGGCAGGGCAGCTTGTTTCCATCAAGCCCATCACCTCGCACCTGGCCTCCCCACGGAGGAAGCATCCTCCTGACTGGTTGCCACGCAGCCGGCAGTTTTGGTGACCTTTTGTTTCCAGGGTTGCTCATGGCCGGCACTTGCTTTGCTGCAGACGAACTCATCTTGGGCTTCCTCACGTAGATGGTCACATCCAGGGAGCCACTGTCCCTCCTAGAGGCCCTTGGGAGAACTGGATTTGAGGCAAGATCTGCCCCTTGAGTCTCTGGGGGAGCAGAGGTGTCAGGACGCACATGGGTCAAGGAAGGGATGGCGGCCCAGACCGTGGCTCACCATGGGGAGCCTGTCTCCTCGTATGGAGATAAGGGAGGAGGCGCTGTGGCCTCCGGCGCAGAAGCTACCATGTAGATTTGTAGTCATTCTATTCCCAGTGCTGGATAGACAGCAGGTATATAATCAGCACTTATCCCACAGGATTACATGCGCTAAGGAACGCGGATGTCTTTCCCAAGGGCATGTGGCCAAAGTCTTGGGATGACCAAGCCAGGTTTGTACTTTGAAGAAAGCTCTTACCTGCTGTATTAGCTACCCATGGCTGCATAACAAATCGCTCCAAAACTCAGCAGCCCCCTCGACCCACATGCGCCATCTCACACGGTGTTGGTGGGTCAGGAGTCTGAGAGTTGCTAGGCTGATGGTGCTGGTGCCGTGGTCTCTCAGCCACGGTGTCCACGTAGGCTGCAGTCATCCAAAGGCTCATCTAGGGCCAGAAGATCCGCTTCCGTGTTGGACCTGGAGAGTTTGAGCCAATGGCAGGAGGGCTCTATCATCTGCCACGTGTGTCTGTCCACCAGCAGCTGGTGCGTCCCCACAGTGTGGTGGCTGGCTTCCCTCAAATAGGGGACCCCCAAAGAGCGAGGCAGGGCCTGTGGGCCCTTTGACTCCGTCTTGACAGCCGACACTGGTGTGTCGACCACACTCACAGGAAGCACGTCCCTAAGTCCCATCCACACTCAGGGGAGGGGATCGGGCTCCGTGTTTGAGGGAGGGATGTCCAAGAATTTGGGGGTACTGCACTCGTCAGGGCTAGATGAAGCTTTTTTCTTGTTCATTTAAACGATGTCTCCCAAGTGCCTGCTGTGCGCCAAGCTCTAGTGTCAAGCCGAGGACGAGACCTTTCTTGTTAAGGCAGAACTTACGAGTGAGCAAGGCAGATGATCAATGGAGGCATTCTGTGTCACGTGACCCGAGGAAAAGCCAGCGACAGGATGGGAAGTAGGGAGGGGGCTTCTCTTTAGATGGAGAGGCCAGGGAAGTCCTCTTCAGGGACACGTGGCAGCAAAGCCCCAAAGGAGGGCGGCCAGGCAGACCCTCACTGACACTTGTCAGGCTTCCCTCTGACTGGGGGGCTGGATGGAGGCCACTGTGATATTCCGGACCAGCACCGTCCAGTAGAACTTCATATAGTGATGGAATGTTCCAGATCTGTGTTGTCCAATATGGTGGCCAGCAGACACTCACGGCTGCTGGGCACTGGGAAAGTGACTGGCATCACCGAGGTGCTGAATATCAAGTCTTATCTCATTCTAGCCACGTTGAATGTAAATAGCCATGTGGCTAGTGACTGCAGGGCACGTCCGGATGGTGACCAGGGTACAGGCAGCCTAGGTGGATGGCCGTAGCCTGTGTTGTGGGCAGGGCTGATCCCCTGATGGACTGGTGATGGGAATGGAGAGTGGCTTTCTCACTGGGCGGGCCCAGGAATCATGGAATCTGGGTTTGGACTCTACCTGGGTTGTTCAGTGATGCTGACCCTGCAGACATGGTCAGAGTCCGCAACCTCGTCAAGGCTCCATTTATTAAGAACAGGGTGACTGTGCTGCTGGCCTCTCAGGGGTGCCTTGAAGAACCAATTGCAAGGGGGGGCGAGACCGTGTGTGGTTCAGATCCAGTAAATACTCAGTGAGCACCCAGTGGCAAGAGCCTGCATCGCGGTCAGCAGTCGTCCACTTGCCCAAAGCATTGCTGCTTCCTGGTGTTCTCCGTGACCTGGATGGGGCACTGGGATCTGTGTCCATGTCTGGGGTGGGCCGTGACCTGAGGTTCCTCCCCAACACCTCCCGGGGCTCCCATTCCAGCACAACCTTGCAGGAGGCTTTACTGGCTTCTACCAGGAGGTTGTGGAACTTCCTCTCACCTCCCCTCACAGCCTGTCTGTAGTCCCACGGGCGAGTATAACATGGCCACATAGATACGGGCCACATAGATACAGCTCAAGGCTGGGCTCACCTGCCAGCGCAGCAGGCCCTAAGCCCTGGGAACCCCACAGCTTCTTGGCCTGCAACAGGTGTGGGCTCCCAGGGACTTCACCATCACTGTGCACTGGCCCTGCCTGCCTGGGACACTCCCCTGTGACCTGGTCCCAGAGACCTGCCTGAGTTCCTGGCACCTGACAACCTCAGGGAACAGGGAAAGTTGAGAGCAAACAGTGCATCTCACCAGAGAAAGAGAGGACGCCTTTAGTGATGAAAAAGTGTTTCCAAGGAAAAATGCTGTGGCCCAGGCTGGGTGGGGAGAGAGCAGGGGTCGAGGGTCCCAGGAATCCACCCACCTCGTGCCCTGGTCTTTCATGCCTTGTGTGGGGGGCAGGCAGGAAGCAATCCCACTGCAGGGAGGTGGGCATCTGAGCCCTCCCCTCCAGCCTCTGCGCACCTGCTGCCTGACCAGGATGGCCCTGCCCACTGGGCTGTCCCTGGCATTCTTGGTGAACATCCCATCTCCCTTCTGCAGAACCTGCCATCCAGGACACCCATGTTGTTCACAGCAGAGCCAGGTCTAGTTGCCACTTTGTGGGGGAGGAACTGGGAGTGGTTCTAGGAAGGGGATGGGCTTCAGGCCAGGTGTGGACAAGTGGGACAGGCCAGGGCACACCAGCCTCTGTCACACTGCCTCTCCCATGTCCTCCGCTTGGCTCTAGGGAGTGCCTCAACAAGGGGCCTGGGTGGAGTGGCAAGCAGGAGCTGGCAAAAGTGGGTGCCTGGGTTGGGTGGACATGTATTGTGATCACACAGAACAAGCCTCTCTGTGTCCTGATCTCTGCTTGATGGAGAAACCAAAGGGGGACCAGAATGAAGGGCGGGGCCCAAGCCAGGGGTGGAGCCAGAGGGAAGAGGCGGGGCCAGGGTGAAGGGGTGGGACCAGAGACGGGAGGTAGCCAAGGTGAAGGGCAGAGCCAGGATGAAGTGGAGGGGTTGGAGCCATGGGCGGGGCTCGGGTGAGGAGGCGGGACCAGATCAAAGGGGTGGGACCAGGGCTCCCTTCCAAGAGGGGTCTCTCCCAGGCAGGATCTACCAGCCTTTCCATGCCCGCCTCGCTCACTGCCTCCAGGCTGCATCCCCAGCCTCAGGGACGGTGGAGCAAGTGACGACTGGGGGTCCCCGCCCTGTGAGAGGCTGATGGGTGATGGGAGGAACACTGATGCACAGCAGATGAGGAAACCCTGATGGGGAATGTGTTGGTGGTGGTACCACCACACCCTAGCAGGCTTCCTGGAGGAGGCAGCATCTGGGGAGAGGTGAAAGACCGAGTAGGAGCTGGAAGGTGAAGCAGGAAGTCAAGATGGAGCTGGTCCAGTTCTCAGAGCCTGAGGAGAGGGACACTTGTCGAGTCCAGGAGCCACCTGGGCTGTTTGGATTATCTGCTCCAACTCCCAAATCCAGAGGGGACCGAGGAACTGTAGAGGGGGCGAGACCTGCCCTGTCCCAGCAACAGAAGGTATCAGGAGCAGGCAAGCGCGTCCCGATGACCCGCAGTGCCTGGGCTCCTGCAGTTGGGCTGTCACTGGTGGAAACCATGACATCAGAAGGCATTGGGGACACTGGCCCTCAGCCGCGTGGGTCCCTGCCGCTGCTTTTGTCTGTGAATCCCACGGGCAGGACGTCAGACTGCAGCCAGGTGGGGCGACCTAGACAGGGAACCCTCGACTGCCTCCCTCGGGCTGGCCTCACTTCTGAAACCCCAGAGGCAGATGCCCACCAGATGTGACTGCTTCAAGGACTCTGCTCATCAGGGCAGTGTCCCCAGTCTCTTGAGTGTCTGCAGCTCCAGGCAGCCATGGGTGGACAGCCGGAGCACCTGCTGTTGCCCATGGAAGGGCCTCGCCCTCCCACCCAGGCTGTGTTCCTGAGTCCATCCCTGCCACTCTGGTTACTGTGAGTGAGCGGTGACTCTGGCCTCGCGGACCTTGGGCCTGCCCACATGGGCCCCATGCATGTGTTGGCTGTGGCGGCTGACGTCACCTTTCCTTGTGAGCACAGTCATGCGGCTGGAGCTAGAGGCCACCGGGTCCCCTCTGTGTCTCACGAGCTCTCCCCCACGAGAGCCCCACGCTGGTCTCTTCCCAGCCCTGTGACCTGGAGCCGGCCCAGGGGCCCATCCTGTGTCTCAGTTTACCCTTTCAGACCAGGAATGGCAAACTATTCTCAAATGGTTGAGAGTTGTTTTGGCCGTGTGTAGGACCACAGACCCTTTTAAGATGAAATCAGGCGCAAGGTGCACACAGAGCGGATGGGCCATGATGAGATGGCCACAGACACCCTGCTGCTATCTATCCCCAGTGGTGGAGGCTGGCCTTCTGGAAACAGGAGGGTCTGGGTGGGGCGTGTGCCATGTTTGTTCCGAGAAATCTGCAGCTTTTCATGGTCACTCTGGAGACCTGGATCCGTCCCGACGTGGAAAATTGAGTATTTTTCTCTGAAAGTTCCAATTTGGGTGCTGGCAAGTGGCCCCTGGGCGTCTAGGAAGTTGGAACGCGGAAAGCCCACAACGTCCAGCAGAAACCCGCGCCCGGGCCAGCTCCTGTGTTTCTAATGTAAAAATCAGCTGAGCACATTAAAAGGCGTTTTGGAGGGAGCAGCCTGCGTGTGTTATTCTAACGCTCTGGGCTTTCCTTGGGTGAGGTGCTCCTGCTCGAAGCACACAACCCTCCCAGCACCCTGATTCCAGCCCAGACATTACTGGAAATGCTTTGCCACAAAAATCCACAGGAGCCGATTATTTTAAGAAAATAAACGGTGAACGAGGAAAATAATATCCGAATACACAACCTCGTACCCCAGCAGGGATGTGTCCCGAGAGAGAATCAGCGTCTTAGCACTGCCCAATCTGTCTTCTGCTTGCTTGAAGGGGTCCCCGAGGGAAGGGAGACCTGCCAGGAGGCTTCCCAGGAGCGTGGGGCACTCACTAGAACCCTGCCCAGAAACTCTCTCTCAGCGAGGCTCCCCCTTTGGCAGTATTATGAGAAGGCCGTGTTTTTAAGAATTTTAGTCCCAAATTCAAACATCATTAAAAGCCTCCCATCAAGCTCCTGATTTTTTTTTTTAACATTCAACTTAATGGGCTGAACTCCAGCGTGGCAATCTTGAAAGACCTTGGAGTGACGCTAGAATTCTCCATAAAAATAAACATAAGCCAGGAAATGTCCAGAGCATCCCCACACGTAACACCAGCACAGCCTGGGCATGGGTGAGGCACATCTCCCAACCCTCGCGCCTGGCTGTCCCCATGGGCTGACGAGGTGTCAGAGACGTGCTGGCTCCTCAGATGTTTTCTACCAGGAGGAAACGAGGTTTTCTGAGCAGCCGTGGTGGGGAGAGTGGTGTGTGCAGGGACTTCCATGGGCCAGAAAAAATGATGGATTTAACACAGATCTGGAAAGAAATCCTAAAAACCAAGGAGTCTGCAGGGAGGCCAGCCTGGGCAATGTTCCGAGAGGGAGTGGAGGACTGGGGAGCAGCAGAGGGTTCCAGGGGGAGGGCGGGCCCAGCCCATGACAGATGTGAGGCAGGACCCTGAGTCCGCCCCCACCATGGTGCCAGAGAGGCGCCCGGTCCTGCAGCACCCGGAGAGCTGCCGTTCTGGGTCAGAGCAGGAGGCGCCACACAGCCCGAGGTGTGCCGTGATCAGACACGCGGCGCTGGGCAGCAGTTTTAGGAAAAGATGAGGCGTGCCTGGTGACACCCAGCAGTTGCGCCGAGGTGGGTGTTGTTTTTCTTCAAGGGTAGCGCTGGAGGCTGCAAGCCCAGGACCCGCTGTGGTCACAGCCGTGTCTTGACCGCACACGTGAAAGCCTGCGGGAAAGAAACGGCCCCCTCCCTGGAGCCCAGAAGGTTCGGCCAGTTCTGCTTCCCTGGATGTGGCCTGAGTGAGCTGGAGGGGCGGCTGCTCCTTGAGAGGAGTGCTTGGGACCCCGGGGGAGGGACGGGGAACTGTCCCTCCACCCCCCACCACCGTGTCCTCTGCCTGGCCCTAGGTTCAAGACCCCGGCTGGACAGGGCATGGCTGGGATGAGCTGGGATAGGAAGCAGGTTTGGCGCCCCCTACCCCTTACCCATTTCATGTATTTATTTTCACCCCCAAACACTTCAGGTGTATTTTCTAAGAACAGGGATCGTCCCTTCCCAGACATAGTTGCTTCCAAAGTGGACAGCTGACGTTATTACCCAATTGCTTTGAAATCGACAACTCTAGTTGCAGTCCTGCCCATTCGCCCAATCATGCTCTCACAGCAAAAAACTTGTTTCTGGTTCAATCCAGGAGCAGAACTGCGCTTGTCACAACTCGCGTTCCCTTTACCCTTCTGTCTCTCTCTCATTCCTTTTTTTTTTTTTTTGAGTTGAGGTCTCACTCTGTCGCCCAGGCTGGAGGGCAGTGGTATGATCACAGCTACCATAACCTTGCCCTCCTGGGCTCAGGCGATCTTCCTGTCTCAGCTTCCTGAGTAGCTGGGATTACAGGCATGTGCCACTATGCCTGGCTAATTTCTTAAAAAATTTTTTATAGAGACGAGTTCATGTTGTATTGCCCAGACTGGTCTCAACCTCCTGGGCTCAAGTGATCCTCCTGACTCAGCCTCCCAAAGTGCTGGAACTTCAGGCGTGAGCCACTGCGCTTGGCCTCTGTCTTTCTCTGTGAACATCACCAGCATTGGGGGGAATGGGCTGTGGTTTTGTGGGGTGTCCCTCCATTTGCAGCCAGCTGTGCTCCTGGCGATGCAATCCCGGTTGACATCTCAGGCAGGAGCAGCAGGAGGTGGGCTGTGCCTCCCTGCCCCTCACTGTGCCAGCCACATTGACCACCCAGGCATCCCCCTGCAAAGGGATGAGCTGTCCTGTGTTCCTGCAGCAGCTATAACAATGGACCATAAGCTGGGCTCGTTGGCTCAGCCTGTAATCCCAGGCTTTGGGAGGCTGAGGTGAGTAGATTGCCTGAGCCCGCGGGTTCGAGACCCACCTGGGCAACTTGGCGAGACCTCATCTCTACAATAAATCAAAAAATGAGTGGGGCATGGTAGCGTGTGCCTGTAATTCCGGCTACTCGGAAGGGTGAGGTGGAAGGATCGCCGGAGCCCAGCAGTTCGAGGCTGCAGTGGCCAGAAGCGGCCACTGCACTCCAGTCTGGGCGACAGAGTGAGACTCCAACTCAAAACAAAAACAAAAACAAACAACAACAACAACAAAAAACAACGGACCACAAACGGGGGAGCTAAAATGATAGAAACTTACTCCCTCCCAGGTCCTGGTGGCCCCCAGCCTCCTTGGCTCACGGCCACTCACTCCAGTCTCTGCCAGCATGGCCACGTCCCCTCCCCCTCTTCCATCTGAGGTCTCCCTCTGGCCCCTTGAATGTGGGTGGGCCTGACTGTTATCAGGCCTGGATGGTCCAGCCACATCCTCCGTCACATCCGGGTAAAGCCACACTCAGGCTCTGGGCTTGGTGTGGGTGTCTTTGAGGCCACCAGCCTTCGTTAATTCACAGGTGCTTTGGGAGCTGCTTTGGGGACATGATGTGACCTTCCAACCCTGTCCTTTCTCCCCACATGTCAGGGGGCGTCCTTCTCCCTATCTACAGATGCTTTCGTGTATATAACCACATCAGGATGGACTCGGGCTCTTGGTTTTCCTGAATGCGTTATAGTCTGTGACCACCACTGTGTCCCAGGTTTGTCCAGAGGGATCCTCTGTCAACAGTGCCAGGGTCCGTTGTCCTGTTGTTCTTCAAGCACATGTTTGCTTAAGCTCATCTGCACACTCCCTGATATCCCTGCAAACGGGCACTTCCCCCCAGAAGCCTCTTCTGTGGCAAAAGGTGTCCAGAAGGGAAAATGTGGATGCTCTGCACTCATTGCTCCTGGTGTGTCTCTGCTTCCGGGCTACTTGGGGTTTCAGTGAGGAGAAGGAGAGAGAGAGGAAGGAAGGGAGGGAGGAGGGAAAGAGGGAGAAAGGGAAAAACACAGACCAGACAGAACAAGACAAGACGAGACACATAACTATGTCTGTGAGCTCTGTGTAGCACACACACACACGTATGTTAACACAAGTGCCCACAGTCACACGTCTGTGTGACCTTCCAACTCTAGCCCCGAGCCTGGTACCTCCTACCCCCACTCCCCAGCTGCTTCTGTTCTGGTTTCCCCATCCTCAGTGTATTTATGGATTTGTTCAGTCCTGGAATATCAGAAGATCGAACCAGAGTTGCTAGCCCCACCGCCGTGCAGAACAGCCCTGTTAACCGGACAGTGGTTTTCTCTTTTTGTCTTTAATCACGAGCTGCCCGGGAGCTCACCCTCCCAGGCTCCTCCCTGGAACCGCCAAGGGACTTTCATTTCTATCTGCAGCTCATGAGGGTCACCTTCCCCCTGTGTTCCTTTTCGACGATGTCAGATATTAATAGGTTTCCAAAAACCAAAACCCTACATGCACATATGCTCAGAGAAAGGCCCCCATCGGGCCATCTCCCGCCTCACGGGCTCTCGTCTACTGTGGATAAACAGCCTTGTCAGTCTCTGGATGAGTTTTCCTGTGTTTCTTTTCGCAAAAATAAGTGTATTTTTTTCTTATCTCCACTCGCCCTTTTTAAACTTAACAACATATTCTGGAAATTACAGGAGTTCGTAGCAGACTCTTCCTCATTTTTCACAGCTGCCTAGTACTCCGCCATGTGATGTCCCTCTGTGCACTCCGCCTCGCTCTGGCTGTGAGCCTTTCAGTTGTTTCCTACACTTTGCCGTTGCAAGCAACATGGCAGTGGATGACTGTGCCTCCGTATTTTCATGCTATCAGAAATGTCTGTTCAGAGACTTAAGTTTTCATAGTGAGATGACTTCACACACAGCATGTCAGTTGGGGCCAAATCTTCCTCTGTGAGAGTTGTACAAATGTGCATTTCCACCAGCAAGTGTGGGAGTGCCCATCTCCCTGACGCCTTCCTGACAGAAGGTGCCGGGAGCGCTGTTTCCAAATTGCCGCCATCTGGAAGGTGAGGATGAGACCACCCAGGGTTGCGATTTGCGTTTCTGGGACTTGTGACGCTGAACAGCTTTTAACATGCGTAAGGGTCGTTCAAAAAATATTTTTGGTGAATTGCCTCTTCATGTCTTTTGCTCAGTCTCCTATTGGGTCTTGGTCATTTTCTCCCTCAATTTTTGATAGTTCTCTCTATATTAGGGATATTCTTTCTTTCTTTCTTTCTTTCCTTCCTTCCTTCCTTCCTTCCTTCGAGTTGGAGTCTCACTCAGTCGCCCAGACTGGAGTGCAGTGGCCACTCCCGGCCACTGCAGCCTTGACCTGCTGGGCTCCGGCAATCCTTCCGCCTCAGCCTTCCAAGTAACTGGAACTACAGGCGCGTGCTACCGTGCCCAGCTAACTTTTTGATTTATTGTAGAGATGAGGTCTCGCCAAGTTGCCCAGGCAAGTCTCGAACCCGCAGGCTCAGGCAATTCACTCACCTCAGCCTCCCAAAGCGCGGGATTACAGGCTGAGCCACCGAGCCAGGCTTCTTTCTTTATTTTTGATGTATGTTATGTTTTTCCCAATTTGTCACTTGGGTTTCTTCATAGTATTGTTTTGGGTTTTGTTTTTAATCACAGGAAAGTTGTTGTATTTTTAAATTGTCAACTGTATTCGTCTTCTCTCATATGGTTTTGGATGTTGAGTATTAGAAAGCTCTGATGTTTTCTTGCAATATTTTTATGGTTTTCTTGCAATATTTTTATGGTTTGATTTTTTTACATATAAATCTCTAATCCAACTGGAGCTTTTTTTTTCTGTATAACATGAGGTGTGGATCTAGTTTCATCTTTTCCTAACTGACTAATCAGCTGTCCTATTTCCCTGTTTGTTAAAAACCTCATCTTTGCCCCAAGGACTCAAAACGCCCCTTTCATCATCTGCTAAATACTCGCACTTCTCTGGTTCTCTGTCCGAGCTTCCGATTTCTTTCCACTGTTCTGTTTTGCCATGTGTCTGAACCACACTATTTTCAGTATAGAGCTTTATGGTGTGTTTGAATGCCTGGTGGGACCAGTCCTCATCCTCCCGTCCTCTGTGTCCCGTAGATTTCGTTCTTGGTATCTTACTCAATGTCCTTGCATGCTTGCTTCTTCATATGGACTTTACTATCACCTTAACCCTGTGGAAAGCTGTTTGCATTGGGGGTGAGTTGCCTCAATGGTACAAAAGGACTTTGGGAGAACTGACCCCTCCCGACATGGAGTGTCCTGACCAGGAATGGAGGCACGCTGACATCTGTTCCATCTATTTTCATGTCCCTCTGGAGTGCTCTAAAGTTTCCTCCAATAGCCTGCCTCTACCCCCACTCCTGTTACTGTTGTCCCTAAATGCACTTGTCTAACCGGCAGCCTTTCCACCGTGGCTTCACCTGATGCCTCACCAGGTTCTTGTGCTTGGGTATGGAGGCATGTGGGTTTCTGTGTGTTCCTTGAACAATCTGCTCCCTCCATCAGTCTGGCCCTTCAGAGAAGCAGAATCACTAGAAGGTAAGCATTCAGGGACTTATCTCAGGGAAGTGCTCTTGTACAATTTAGGAGTCAGTTAAGTAGCCTCTGTGAGGTCATCATCTTCACCTTTCCTCCTGAGCCATGAGAGCTCCAGGGTAGGTCGTCAGGGAGGGAACTGGATAAAAAGTGGGCATCACACATGCCTGTTCTTTGTGTGTCCAGTAATTTCTTATTTTATTCTGAAAATTGTTACTGAAACAGTATAGATGATGGATTCTGTAATGTTTCTCTGATAAGTGTTGACTGCTTGGTGTGTTTTAACAATTTTCTTATCTGAGCAGATGATCATTCCTCGGGGGCTGGACAAGGATCCAGGGATCTGGGCAGAGTTTACATGCAGAATTGTGGGTTCTCACTCTCACTTTTCCTAATTTCTCCTTTGTTTGTTGTTGCTGCTGTTGTTGTTGCTTTGAGGTGGGATCTCACTCTGTCGCCCAGGCTGGAGTGCAGTGGCACGATCACGGCTCACCGCAGCCTTGACTTCTTGGTCTCAGGCGATCCTTACATCTCAACCTCCAAAGTAGCTGGGACTATAGGCACACACCACCATACCCAGCTAATTATTTTATTGTTTTGTAGCAACAAGGTCTTGCTACATTGTCCAGGTTGGTCTCAAACTCCTTTTTCTTCTTTTTTTCATTCCTGATCTCTCCTCCTTCTAACAGCACCAATTATGGCCTGTTAACCGTTTAACCATGTCCCATTGGTCTCTAACACTTTTTTCCCTATATTTTAAATTACTTTTTTCTCTTGCTTCATTTTTGTATGCTCTAGTAACTTGTTTTCCAGTTTACAAATTCTACCTTCTACTTTGTCTAATTCATATTCTTCTCTCTATATATTGTACTTTTTTCTTCAGAAAATTCTATAATTCCCTCTGGTGAATTTTTCCTCTATTTTCTCAAAACTATTCATTATAATTATTTTAAAGTTCTTCACCATTAAATCTGTTGCATGGATCATCTCTGGATCTGTTTCTAAATCCATATTTCCTCTTGGTTTTTGGTCATGTGGTCCTGCCTTTTGTCATGACATGTAACTTTTTGTTGGATACTAAACACTGGAAATAAAGTGCATCGCAGAGGTTCCCGGTGTTGCTAGACTCCCCAACGGAGGGTTGCTCGTCCCTGTGCTGAGGTGATAGAGTAGCAACTCCACTCCTTGATCCAGTTGGGGGCTCTGCCGAGTCAAGCGAGGCTGCAGCCCTGGGAAGCTCAGCCTCCCTCTTTTTGCCCTCCAGTCATCTGGGCTTTCAGTGGAGTGCCTGGTATGTCCTTTGGGCCTCTCCCTTTGGTGGATCCTGAAGTCTAAACTGTGTTTATGTCTCTGTTGAAATTTCTACCTACTTCTCTGGGACCTGCCATGCATCCCATTTTCATGTAACCCCAGAATGCCCATGGGACCCAAGGGGATAGCCGGTCAGGTCCTTCAGGCCCCCAAGTCTCCACAAGCTCAGCTGTTTCTCTGCCCCCTCTGCAGTGGTCCTGTGTGGGTGCAAGTGGGATTCTCAGCCTCCTACTTGGACCCAGGATTGGCAGCTGTCCTGGAGTGAAAGGTTCCACAGGGGTCAGCCTGCCCTCCTGGTCATCTGTCCTCCTCCGGGTCTCCACCTCAGCAGGAATCAACCTGTCTCCTAGTCCTCCTCTCCTCCTCCTCCTCTCCCTCCTCCCCCTCCTCTGAGTCTCCACCTTGGCAGGGGTCAGCCGCCTTCTCACTCCTCCTGTCCTCCCTCAGTCCCCACCTGGCAGCTTGCATGCCTCCCACGGATGGGTCCTTGTCTGGTGGGCTTTCTCCAGCTGCTCTCTGTGATAGTGAAGCACCTGCTGGCTCTCGCCCACCTAGACCCACTGCTGGGATTCTGGTGGGGCAGCTCTGTAGGCTCCCTCTGGGGACACATCCTCCAGCAAGTGGGAGGACAACCACTACGTGGCCCGTGTCGTCCACCCCACTGTAAAACTTGGGGAATTGCTGATAAAAGGGAGGACAGGTGCAGAACTCAGCTCTGTGGAATGATTTGGGGATGATGGAGTGGCTTCCCATAATAAAGCAGTGGTGGCAGCTGGCGGGTCCCATGAGGTGTTCTGGAGGCGGAGGGCAGCAGGGGGAGAGAATACCATGTGACCCATGGTGGGCCATGGGGAGCTGGGCATCTCACCCAGCACTGCCTGATTCCCAGAGCGAGTGAGTCGAGTCATGTGACTCCCCTCACTGAAGCCTCATAGCAGTGGCAAGGTCATCGTTCTCAGGGTCCCATTTCACAGCTGAGGAAACTGAGGCAGAGGGAGGTCGTGTTGTCTGTCATGGTCACATGACTGTATGCAGCAGGGTCAGCATGGGAACCCCAGTCTGCTGGCTCCAGGTCTGAGCCTTGGACCTACACAGCACAGCCCTTGGTGTGCCACAGGGCCACCCATATCCTGTGAACCACCTCCCCCACCACCACCGGAATCCTCCCCAACCTGGCTTCAAGCCAGCTTGTGGCTCTTCCCTGGTGCTTTGACTCCAGATCCCTGGACCTATCGCACCAACATCAACAAGCTCTGCCTGGGCGCCTCCCTTGCCCACCCATAGTCCCCACCAGCCCCGTGGTGCCCATTCTGCACCCTAAGTGGCCAAGAGGGGGAATCCGCCAGAACATGGATGGAGGTGTCCATCTGGGACTCAGTTCGATGCACACAGCCAGCCATCCTCCACCCTACCCGGTGAACCCCAGATGGTGACTTGGGCCAGGAGCCATTTTGCACACCCATGATGGAGCAGGATTCGATTCAGAGAGCCGAGGACAGCAGGCGAGGACAGACCGGGCTGGCCGGGCCTCCGAGGTCCTCTGGGGCTGGCCCCGTGGGCCCTCCTCGGATCTGTAAAGCAGCTTCCCACGGTGTGCAGGCTCCTGGGAGACCACGGAAGGAAGTGCTGCAGGCTTGTAATACACACTCCGAGAGCTGTTATCATGCCGGCCACCGCACCTCCCCCGCTCCAGCTGAGGCCTCGCCGGTCACAGGGACATCTCTCCCAGGGAGGCACGAGGCCAGGATGCTGGCTTGTGAGAGAGCAGGCTGTGCAGTCTCCCAGGGCCAGGGCCTTCCGTGAGCTTCTTCCGGACTGTGACAGAGAAGGGCAAGAGGCTCCCACTCCAGCTGCAGGCTGGTGTTCAGCAGTGCAGCCCTGGCCCGTCCCCTCTGAGTTCACTAGAACCCCACTGTTCTCTTCCCAGGGCTGCCGTCACAAAGAACCACAGCAAACAGCAGAAATGCACCCTCACTTTGGGGGCCAGAGTCTTTATCAGGGTGTGGGCAGGGTGGTCTCCTTCTGGTGATCGAAGGGAGTCAGCCCCTCAGCAGCTGGTGGCTGTGGCACGCCTTGGTTTGTATCCTCCAACCTCTGCCTCTGTTGTCCATGGTCTTCTCTTCCAAGGACACTTGTTGTTAGGGTACGGATGGACAGGATGAGGGAAAATGGAGAGGCGCAGGGCAGCACAGCACTGCCAGGGCTGGCAAGCCGGTGGTGCACGCTGGCAACCCAGAGATCCAGGTAGTTTGCAAAGAATTGCGACACACAGAAGTGAGAGAAGAAAATATTTACTTAAGAAAAGTTCACCCTCCACTGACAGGGAGTGGGCCTACACTCAAGGTGAGTGTGGCCTTGTAGACCCCCAGAGTCCTGGCTTCAATCCTTTTCTTGGAGATGTTGCATGTGACCGCCGTGACTGCTGTGACTTCCTTATCGACCACCTGTGGATGTCTTGGAGAACCTGTGACACAGAGACCCATTAATGTTCCCCCACATTATCATAGCCCCTAGAGAAAGGCGTGACAAGGATTCTAATTCTCCTGCACCTTCCCAAACGACATTCCTTAGAGTTAGTGGATGGTGCACTTCCCCTTATCTCCTGGGCATTCCCAGTAGGTAGCTTCGGGGCATCCTTGGCTTCCCTTTAGATAGGGCCCAATTTACGGGAAGATCGAATCCCCACCTGCTCTCCCTGTGAGCGGTTATAACTTTTGTAATTACAAATTTCATGACTTTTGCAATCCTTGCCCCAGTGCATGATGTCCTAGGCCTTGTAAATTCCCTTTACTCTAGGTAAGCTTGATGGCCACTATGAGATACTTCTGAAACCTGGAAGTCTGTTTCTGAAAAGACAAAATCGGTAAAGTTAATTGTACCTAAAGTGTGCATTTCTCCAAAAGCTAGCTTCTACTTTCTCATCATTGTGTCAGGGTTTAAGAACAAGATGAAACATGGCTTCCCACTCTTGGTCTGTGCTTTCACTTGTCATTGAATTTAGAGCCACCTTTGTCCAAAATAATCTCGTCTCAACATCCTCAGCTCATCCCCACTTGAGGTCATGTTCGCAGGCCCCACCTGTGGATACATCGTTGGGTCCCCTTGCAGCCCTCTGCATCACACACTCGTGCTGTTGGGCCCAGGTCCGTGGCAGGGAACAAGCCTGCCATCTGCACCTGCATGCACACCCACACCCACATCTCACGTGGCTTCACACGGGAACACAAGCCCTTACTTCGTGCCATGCATCATGATGGTTTCTGTTCCTTCTCTCCTTCCTTTTCCTCAGTGCCGGTCGCACACACACAGAATTGCTCCCCGAACTGCAGGTGGCATGCAGCCAAGTCGAGGGTTTCTTCTGCAGGGAGCTGGTCTCCCCCAACGGCCCCCAGTGCCTGGCTTCCTACTAGAGGGGTCACGCAGAGGATTAGGGAGGCTTATAGCCCATGGCTGAGACCCTGCCACATGGAGTGGAAACCTTCTGTGTGAAGGTGTCCCCGGCAGGTTTGCTCACGCCAGGGAAGACCTGGAAACAGCCCGGGTCTCCACTGGGGGAGGCTGGGGAGGCCTTGGGTGTGTGCGGCCCTGAATACCGAGCAGCCTCTACATGCATGGTAGAAATGACTAGAAGCATGGACGATACCCATGGCACAGTGTGGAGTGAGGGGCTTAGGGAAGACTGTGTGTTGGAACAGTGCTACAACCCCGCACCTGAAGTTGTGCCTGTGATGTCAGGAGCGTTCCTTAAGCCATAAGTGTTTGCTGAATAAGAGACCATGGCACTGGGAAATGCGACAAGCTGGGCCCACTGCAAAATCCCACGGGAGCGGCCCCCATGCTGCCATCCATGCTGCTTTCTCATAGTATTTATCACGATTTGTCATCATATGACTTTCTCCCTGCTCCTCCAGGCTGTCTCCTTCGCTAGAATGTGAACCGCGTGGTATGCAGAGCCCATCTGTCAGATCGCACCATGACCCTCACACGTCCCGTTCCCCATACAAGGGTCCAGTGAGCACCTGCTGAATGAATGAATGAATGAC
The DNA here is from genome assembly GCF_000164805.1 of Carlito syrichta. Classification (NCBI taxonomy): domain Eukaryota; kingdom Metazoa; phylum Chordata; class Mammalia; order Primates; family Tarsiidae; genus Carlito; species Carlito syrichta. The sequence continues at coordinate 161,781 of NW_007255996.1, read as the reverse complement.
TGAGTGATGGCTTGGGCATTTTAATCATCTTTCCTGTTTGCTCAATCATTTGTAAATGAGGAACATTTTCTTCTCAATGAAAAGAGTGATATTTTCACTATGTTTGAAAACAAGATAAAATAAAATAAAGACACCTGTGGCTTCCGGCAGGTACCTGGGGAGAACGGGGGGAGACTGAAGCACTCCCACAAGAGGAGGACACGCGGCAACAGGTCAGGACAGTGACTGGGAACGTCACCTGTGAGTCTAGGGCCTGTCCCTCCAGACCACAGGACCCAGCGGCGCGACACGACGTTGGTCACCACGCGCGTCCAGTCAGGACACGGTGCCACGGAGCCCCCACACAGTGAGTCAGTCTTTCCTGGTTTTTGGCATTGCTGCTGGCACTGGAGACTGTGAATCTGAGTCATGCATGTAACATGCGCTGGGGGAAGGGGCTGTCCCTCTGCTCTACTACACCCAGCAAACACGTGAGCACTGAGCACGGGTGGTCATGAGGACAGAGTGGGGTGTGGCCTGGGCGTGGCCTAGGCTGATTTGGATGTGATCTGGGCATGGCATTTAGTGGGAACCAGAGACTTGAGGCACAGAGAGTTGGGGGGCTGCAGCTAGGGAGAGGTTGCCCTGGTGCCTCTGCCTGCATTCTTTCTGAATGAGGGGCTCGGTCTGTCCCCCGCTTCCTGCACAGCTCCACCTGTGCCCTACCTGCCTCCCATCCTTGACCAAACTCAGGAAGAAAAGGGAGCCCTAAGGTTTCCAGGACTGGGCATCGGAGCTGGGAGTGGATTGGGCACAGCTGGATGCCAAGATTGGCTGTGGCCCCTGGCAGGTGTGGCCTCCCCTCAGGCTGATTTTCATGGTGGAGTGGGGGCATGGGTCCTGCTCACCTGTCCCCGACTCAGGGAGGCTGCAGCCTGCCAGGGAGAGCATCACCCACACATTCACTGCACTGACTGCCCGATCTGGGCAGGGTACAGGGCATCCTTCACCGGGAGCCACTGCTGTCCTGGGCTCTGAGATCCTGGGCTGTCATTCCAGAGACACTCGGGGAAATGACCACAGTCCTGGGTGTCAGGGAGGGAAGGGAAGCCCAAGAGAGACACAGCTTCATCCAGGATGCCTGAGTGACCAGGGACTCAGGGATGGTCCTACTGGGCCTGGTCACTGTGTGAGACCCCAGGAGTCACAGGGAGGTCCAGGCACAGCTGGTCACCAGCGTCCGAAAAGCAGGACCCATGCAGAGGTGACAGGATGCCTGCACATTCAGGGGCAGGCAGGTCTGGTGTCACTTTCCAGCCGAGTTTGGAATACGTGCAGCTCACTCTTTTGTTAATGCAAAACAACAGGGTGCGGGGGGGTGCAGGGACATCCCTGCAGGGGCAGGAGGCTGGGGTGGGGCCTAGGGTGAGGAGCCGGGATTGGGGACTGGGATAGGGACTGGGCTGGGCCCTAGGTGGCTGCCAGCTCACCCAAAACGCAGTGCACACGGTGTCTGAGGCCATCCTGGGAGCATGATTGGTGACATGCTCGGATTGGCTCTGTGGGTACAGAGACAAGACAATGGCAGAAAGAGTATGCAGAGTTGGGTCAGGGAGGTGGTCATGGGTATATGAGAATGCGTGTATTTGTGAGTTGCCTGTGTGTGTGTGTGTGTGTGTGTGTGTGTGTGTGTGTGTGCACGCATGTGTGCCAGGGTGTCTATAAGTGATAGTGTGCGTGTCTGTGAGTGTGCATGTGTGAGTGCCTGTCCGTGTGTGTGGTCCAGCGTATGTTTGTGTCTATGTGTGAGTGTCGGTGTGGGTGTGTCTGTGAGTGTGTGTGTGAGTGTGAGTGACTGTGTGTATGTGCATGCTGGCGTGTGTGTCTATGAGTGTGTGTGAGTGTGAGTACCTCTGTGTGTGTGTATGCCAGGGCGTATGTGTGTCCATGTGTGAGTGCCAGTGTGAGTGTGTCTGAATGTGAGTGTGTCTGTGTGAGTGGCTGTGTGTGTGTGTGTGTGTGTACGTACCAGGGTGTGTGTGTGTCTGTGTGTGAGTGCTAGTGTGAGTGTGTCTGTGAGTGTATGTGTGTGTGAGTGAGTGCCTGTGTGTGTGTGCCAGGGTGTATGTGTGTGTGAGTGTATCTGTGAGTGTGTGTGTATGTCTGTGTGTGTGTGTGAGTGCTGATGTGTGTGTGTCTGTGTGTGAGTGCCTGTGTGAGTGTATGGTCCGCATGAGTGCAAGTGTGAGCACACATGCATCTGTGCACATGCATGAGAGTGGGCGTGCCTGATGCCTGGGCCAGCCTTTCGTCTCCCTCTCCATGAAGCCAGCCCTCCTTGGAACTCCCTCATGTGTTGTAGAAACCTCCCTTGGTGCCCGCCCCACTGCGCTGGGCCTGGTTTCCGAGGCCGTCGCTGGATAAGCACTCACTGGAGTCAGATCTCCAAAGTTCACGAGGTTAACTCAGTAGACACTTTCCTCTGTTATCCTTGAATCCTGCGTGTGTGAGGCGTTTCACAGAAGGCTTTGGATTAAAAAGCCACCCTTTTCATGGAAAGAAAGGAAATCTGTGATCACGCTGGGAGATTAGGGAATGCGGGGCTTCACTGGGGCCTTTGGGGGGGAAGTGACTGTCGGCAGCAGGAAGGGGCCAGCTGTGCCCCCCATGGTCCTGATGCCTGTCCCCCCGGGTCACACGTAAGAGCCTCACCCTGAGGTGCTGGGGGCTTTGGTGGGTGATGAGCTCCCGAGGGTGGGGCCTCATGAATGAGATGGAGTCCTTATGAGAGAGGCCCGAGAGCTCTTGGCCTTGCTACCATGTGAGGACTTGTGGAAAGTTCCAGCTGCGAAGCGGGCACCTGGATCTGGGAGCCATCTCCAGGGCTGTGAGGATGAATGGGTCCTGTGACAGGTGTCGCATGGCTGCACCCACGTGGACTAGGACCTCTCCTTGCAAAGCCTCGGGCCTCTGGCAGCTGGACTTGCCCAGTCATCTGGGGAACCCCCAGATCCCTGCAGGCAGGGTCGGGGGGCCTGCCTCTGCAGCCTCACAGTGACTGGGGCTGCCTGTCCCAGTGAACCCTTCTGTGTGTGGGGCGTTTGCCCATGGTCACTCAAAAACCTCACTCAAAGGTGTTCACAGGTGGGGGCAGCTACACGTCTGCCACCCTGTGAAAGTCCCGACTCTTTCTGGACAGTTGTTTGGGGTTGGATTGTGTTCCCCAAAGGTACGTTCAAGTCTTAACTCCCAAACCTCAGCAGGGGTCCTTGTTTGGAAATCAGGTCTCTGCAGATATGATCAGGGGAAGATGAGGTCCTCCCAAGATGAGGGGAAGAGCCACACTGAGCTACATGACAGAGAGGCCACGTGAGGATGGAAGCAGTGACTGGAGCCACATGGCCACCAGCAGGAGCTCCAGGGGTCGCTGGCGGCTACCCTGCCTGGAAGGAGACCCAGGTGGACTCTCCTTTAACCCTCAAAGAATCTGGCCCTGCCTCACCTTGACCTTGGACTCTGACCCCCAGCATAGGGCCTTCTACGGCAGCCCTGGGAAGCAAATACATCAGCCCTTCCAGAAATGCAGGCGCTCTGCTCTCAGGATGATGTCTGTCATTCCCCCAGGCGCCTCTCAGACCAGGCCAGGAGCCCCTGGACAGGCCATCCCCACCTCAGGGCCTGTACTCCTCATCATCCTTCCTTTTTGCCTCTGATCAGGTCACATCGTGTCCCCTGCCCTACACTTCTCCATAGGCTTCAGAAGCCCAATTCCAAAGGAAAGTGATGTCGTACACATACACGATAGAGCATTACACAGCCATAAAGAAGGACAAAATTATAAACTTCGCAGAAACTTGGGTGAACTTAGAGTCTATCATACTCAGTGATCTATCACAGAAACAAAGACCTGAGTACCACATGTTCTCACTCATAAGCCGACCCAGAGCAATTATCATAATACTATAAGAAAGGGGAGGGGGGAAGCACACTTCATCAATAAGGTTACCTGATCTCAAACCAGGTAATATGGGGGCCAAAGTGAGGCCCAAACTTTACCTGTACAATGACTATTTGTATATCTAACCCTGAATTGTACCCTACATTTTAAAAATAAAAACTAAAAAAGACCCTTCAAACATAAGTGAATTTGTCTTGCATCTCCCTAGAATTAATCAGTCAAAAGGAGAATAAGAAAATCGAACCAGGAAATAGAAATAAAATCAATGTAAATATACTTTCACCAATTTCCCAATATTTTCCTCCAGAAAAATCAACTAGAGACCAGGTGTGGTGATTCCTGCCAGTAATCTCAGCATTTTTGGAAGCTGAGGAGGGAGGATTGCTTCAGCCCAGGAGTGTGAAACCATCCCGGTCAACATAGTGAGACTCTGTCTCTAAAAAAATAAAAAGTTAGTCAGGCATGGTAGCATGCCTGTAGTCCCAGCTTTTTGGGAGGCTGAGGCAGGAGGATCTCTTGAGCAGAGTCCTGATTAGTCCTACTTTTGCCAAAAACAACCCCTGTCCTGGTGAACACTTTGCTCATCTTGATAAGCTGTCACCTGGATGCGGTGCTGCCCAGTCATCCAGGGGACACCCCATCTAAGAGCAAGCTGGCCTGTTGCTTTCCAGGCCCTTCTGGGAGTTGCAAGAGGGCAGCTGTAGTGTGGACTGGCCACGGGGCTTGCACTGACCTGGGAACTCTCTGCCTGGCAACCGGCCAGGCCTGTTGGACAGAAGGCCCAGATTGCAACTTGCGTGTCCTTGAATGAGGTCCAGGTGTTCTTCCTCCCCAGAGCCCATGGCTCTTGGGCACACAGGGGCTGCTTCTCTGACCTCCTTAGGTGGGCAACCACCAGGCTCCGGGAGTGGATGGGCGCGAGGTCTGGCAGTTGAGCAAGCCAGGACTCCACCTCCAGCCAAGGGCAGGCTGGCTGGGGATGGATCAGCCTTGACCTTGGGTCCTCTGTCCTCTGCCAGAGCCGCAGAATGCGCTCAGCCTCCGAGGCCAGGCAGCCTCTGTCGGCCCCTTCCAGCCGTTCAAGGACAGGGCTTCCGAGAGACTCGCCATTCCCGATGAGGGGGACAGAGGCTACATGCTTGGGGAGATGGAACAAGCTGCCCACGCCTGCCCGGCAAGGAGGGAACTGTGACATCAGGCTGCAGACTGGCTCCTTCCGGGCTCCGTGTGCTCATAGCCTAGTTTTTGCTTCTGTTTCCATCATGTGGCTTGAGAGAAAGTTGCCAGCCTTCAGCCCTGGGCAGCCCTGTCAAGGCCAGGGCTCTGTGGGTTCCTGTCTCTTCCCTTCCTGTGCCCCGGTGTCCTGGGGCCATACGGGAACCCAGACACTGTCACACTCTTGCTGGCCTGGGCCGTGGGGTCAGCTTGCCATTGCTGTTGGAAATTTGGCCAAGGCCCTTGGACAGGCCCTGTACAGCAGGGGAGGCCATGCACCTTCTTCTGGAGGGGAGGCCCCAACTGCACAGCTGTGGACTAGGACGCGTGTGGTTCTGATGAGGGACCTGGATCAGGTTCTGGACCTGCTGGGCGTGACACAGGTGCCCAAGCCTCAGCCCCATGACCCACATGCTTTCCCTCTGGGACAGCAGTTCTCCTGGGACCACAGGGTGCTAGCCTGGTGCGTCGAGATGCTGGGGGGACAGAAGCCGTCTAGGTATACCAGGGAATGAAGGCATGTGGGAGCCCACGGAACCTCCAGCGCTCCCCGATGCTGGCACCCAGTCGTCCATCCCATAATCTCATCTGGGTCCTGCTCCAGCCTCTGCGCTCAGATTCTTGGTTTGGGGGTTTGGCCTGCGTGTCAGTGGGTCTCCACATGTGGCTTCCCAGGAACGTTTGCTGTCGAAGTGCTTTTTAAAATATGAAATGATCTGTTTCCTAGCCGATGAGCTCACTGGCTTTCGTGTGGGTTGCGGCCGCCGGGTGACCTGGAGGGCTGTGGACTTCTGAACCCAGCGCAGAGCCTGTGTGGGAAGGGCCACTGGTCCCCGGATTGTCTGAGGTGGTCGCCACATGATGTGCTCATCTTTGATCTCCTGAGATGCTCAACTCTAGGGAAGCCGCCGCCAACACTTTACCCTGTGGATGCTGGTCTTGGCCTCCCTGCGAGTGAGTGGGTGACATCAGAGGCAGGGTGGCCTCATATCTGCAGCAGAACCCCCCTTCCTGGGGGCCAGATGGCATGACCTGAAGGTGAGGGTGTGTTCTGCTCAAGACACGCAGAGAAGTAAGACTGAATACAAAGCAAGAGGATGCCTGGGGCCAGAGCTGGGCCAGTTCATGCTTCTTGCCTCCCAGTGTGGGCCAGGGCAGGCCGTGGCCTTGAAGTGTGGGTTGGGGCAGACTGTGACATTGAAGCATGGGCTGGGGTGGACTGTGGCCTTGCAGCATGGGTCAGGTCAGGCCGTGGCCTCGTAGTGCAGGCTGGGGCGGGCTATGGCCTCACAGTGTGGATGGGGTAGGCCGTGGCCACAGCATGGCCCGGGACTAGCCATGGCACAGCCTGTGGTTATCCAACAAGTGTGCCAAAGGGGGCCAGCCTGGGTGCAGCCTGTAGGGGTTTCTGGGCACTCTTGCCCGTGGCTGGACAGTCTGCAGGGGCCCCTCAGAGCGTCTCTGATGGGGAGACTGGACACAATGTCCATCGCTGAGGGAAGCCACAGCTTTGCTCTGGTGTTTGTCTCCTACATCCTGCAGCCTCACGAGCCACGCATGCTTCAGGCAAAGCCTCCTTTCCATCAGACAAATATTGGGATGGTTGGACATGGTGCAGACCAACCCCCGCTTCCCCCTGGTTCACAGGAAGGCACAGACCAGGAACTGGCTCAGAAGCCGTCATGCTGTTCCAGTGGCATTCTGGGCTCTGGGGAGGGTGTAAAGGGATTTAAGGCCACAGCTGGAGGTGGCTGTAGACTAGGAGTCCCCGATTGAGGTGCCAGCAAGGTCAGGTCCTCCTGAAGTCTCTCTCCCTGGCATACAGACACAGTCATCTCTGTGCCCTCGCAGGCCAACCCTGTGTGCCTGTGTAATAGTCCTCTCTCTTCACGAGGACACCAGTACTGCTGGTTCAGGCACCCCTGTGGTCTCACTTTACTGTAGTCTCCTCTCTGGCCCCGTCTCCAAATACAGCCACATTCTGAGGTTCTGGGGTCAGGACTCAACGAGAGGATTTCTAGAGGACACAGTTCCACCTGTGACTGACAGGAGGAAGTCCCAGCAGGGCCCCCTCCTGCTGCCCAGGCCAGGGTCCTGGCTCAGTAAGGGCCCAGCTTCAGCCAGATTCCCGCAGTGAGGTCACCTGCCACTGCCCGAGAGTGCAGAAGGCATCACTGGCACACGGGGCTGAGTGCCCGTCTTCAAAGCCCAGGGAGTTTATACTCTCCTGTCAGAAAGGGAAAACCCGATGCAGAGCCCCAGTGTAATTACTCACTTGACTGGAAAATCCCGAGTCAAGCCAAATCTTTCAGGCAAGGAGCAAAACAAAAGCTGCAAAAGCCTTCAACCTGGAGCCCAACCCCATGGGGAGACACCAGGGTGCCCACCAGCCCTGGCTGGCCACATTCCCCAGGTCTCCTCTCTTCTGCTTTGTCACTGTGGGTCACAGCACAAGGGTCAAGCGGCTGCCCTCAGAGCTGAAGGACACTCAGCTGGCTCAAGGGCTCCTCACATGACCCGCATCCATGGCATCCACCTGGGGCAGTCAGCGTTGGTTCCATGGATGCCAGCACTGGGCAGGTGTGTCCACAACCTGGGAACGCTCATGATGAGCCCGTTCACCGATGTCTGTTCTGCTGTCTCCCGTGTTCATGCCAAAGTGTTCCAGGCTTGTCTGCAAGTGGCCTGGGACCTCGGTGGAGATGCAGAATGTGTGCGTCTCCCTCTGGGGATTTCCCAGGCCCTCTGGATGGGTGGGTGGGTGAATAGATGAATGAA
>NW_007255996.1:54054-153670 GCF_000164805.1 Carlito syrichta | reverse complement strand
TGGGTGGGTGCATGAATGGAAGGGTGGACAGATGGAAGGTGGATAAGCATAAAGCAATCATCTAACTGTGGCCACTAGGGCATCCTATGGGCCTAGTGGCATGGCTCAGAAAGTCTATGATTTGGGAAAACAGAGAAACTAATGGTCCCTGGGAGACTCATAGCTTAAGATTAATGACAAGAGGAGACTCCCTACCAACACATCATGCTAAAGGGCAGGCCATGAACTGATCAAAGGGCCTCCTGGGAGTCTAGACCTTTTCCTACAGTCCCTGAGGTCCTGAGCAGCAGGAGCAGCCAGAGAGTCAAAGCACGTGGTCTCTGTGTAAAATCCATGGCCTCATGAGGGTCCTGGTGCTGTGAGGGAGAGGAGGGGAGTAGGGAGGGGAGGGAGCTGTGTCCTGCAGGGACTGTGCCCTTCCGGATGAAGATCAGTTCTCAGATCAGCAGAGGCACAGTCCCGAGTGCATGGACTCGCCGCAGCATAAGGAACTGAGGGCAGGCACGGTAGGAACTTCAGGCTGTGGGATGATTAAGTGTTGGGGAGGCCATGACTCAGGCTCCCCAGGCTGTGGGAGCCGCCTGTTTCTCATGGTCTGCTTCTTGTTAGAGTCAGACTCCAGGACAGCGGGCGAGAGGATGCGTCAGCCCAGTCTGGCCCTCCCGGGTGACCTCCCGCAGCCCCCGCAGGCACAGTGGCAGCTGAAGGCCACTGCTGCCATCTCCCTCCATGGGTCCTGGGAGTGGGTTCTGCTGTGGGAGGTCAGTTGCCCAGAGATATCAAAGGCTGTTGGTCAGCCGTTGCCTCTGACGTTCCCAGATGAGTCATCATATGGCAGCCACGCCCCTCCTCCTCCGCAGACCCAAATAAGTCAGCCTGAAGAGGGGCTTTCTCGTCCCCTGATGTCCCTCTGCCTGCAGAGTCGTGAGTCAAGCCGCTGGTCTATTTATAGGCCACATCTCCAGCTCTCCCTGGGGTAGGCGAGGTTTGTTTACCCTGGATTGGTGCTGTCCTAGGAGGGCTCCCTGCAGCACCCGGCTCCAGAACAAAGACTGACCAGGAGGGATGACGATGTCCCAGACAGGGAGCATGCCAGCTGTGTGCCCTGGTGACGAAGCCTGCCTGGCTGGACTGAGCGGCTGGACTGGAGCTGCACACAGCTGGACATCCTCCTGCCTGACTCCACAGCCAGAGCAGTGGCTTTGGACCATCCAACAAAAGCAGTCAGGACGTGCCCACCAGTCCCCGCACAGAGATTGCTATACAGACGAGCGGTCCTGCTCAGAGAGCACCCGCCGCAGCCATCAGCCTTGCCCTGAGCCCCCAGAGGGCCTCATTCATTTATTCACTTCTTGCAGTGGATTGATCCAGGGTGGGAGCCCCAGCTTGTCCATATCCATAACCCCAGGTCCACCCCAGGAAAGACTCAGCAAAGACTGTATTACTTTGCTCACTCATTCACTCCATTCACTCATTCACTTATTCATTCACTCACTCAGTTACTCACTCAGTCATTCACTAACTCAGTTATTCATTCATTCATTCACTCATTCATTTATTTGCTCAGTCACTAATTTATTCATTTACTCATTTGTTATTTAACATTTGTTGTACACTGCTATACCAGGTACTGGTTCCATCCTCAGGGAACTGACCCAGGAGTCAAGCAGAAACAGGTGTGACAAGTACCATGGTGAGCAGGCATAGGGGATGGGTAGCAAGGAGCTCCATCTTGGAGCAAGTCAAGGAAGGCTCCCTGGAGGAGGAGAGTATTGAAGCACTAGAAGGCATGACTTAGTCCCAGAGAAGGGTGGGAGAAGGGTGTTCCAGCACAGTGGGTCTCACAATGGATCTCCTATTCAAATCTTGCCCAACCTTGTTAAAACACAGATTGCCTTCCCCACCCCCAGCGTTTCTGATTCCTGGGTCAAGGCCAAGCCCAAGAATTTACACTTCTAATGAGGCTCAATGATGCTGATTCCGTGGATCCAAGGATCACACTTTGAGAACCAGTGTTCTGGGGAGTGGGAGTAGTGTGACAGAGGCACAGAGGTGACAGAGGGAGTGAGTGAATGAACGAATGAATGAATGAGTGGGTAAGTGAGTGAGTGAATGAGTGAGTGAGTGGATGGGTGAGTGAGTGAGTGAGTGAACGAGTGAGTGAATGAGTGAGTGGGTGAGTGAGCGGGTGAGTGAATGAGGGAGTTTGTGAGTGGGTAAGTGAGTGAGTGGGTGGACGAGTGAGTGAATGAGTGAGTGAGTGGTTGAGTGAGGTGGTGAGTGAATGAGTGGGTGAGTGAATGAATGAATGAATGAATGAATGAGTGGGTAACTGAGTGAGTGAATGAGTGAGTGAGTGGATGAGTGAGTGAGTGAGTGAGTGTTGAGTGAGTGAGTGAGTGGATGGGTGAGTGAGTGAATGAGTGAGTGAGCGAGTGAGCGGGTGAGTGAATGAGGGAGCTTGTGAGTGGGTAAGTGAGTGAGTGGGTGGACGAGTGAGTGAATGAGTGAGTGAGTGGTTGAGTGAGGTGGTGAGTGAATGAGTGGGTGAGTGAATGAATGAGTGAACGAGTGCATGAGTGAGTGAATGATTGAGTGAGTGGGTGAGTGAGCGAGTGAATGAGTGGGTGAGTGAGTAGGTGAGTGAATGGGTAAATGAATGAGTGAGTGAGCGAGTGAGTGAATGAGTGAGTGGGTGAGGGAGTGAGTGAAGGAGAGTGTGAGGGAGTGAATGGGTGAATGAGTGGGTGGGTGAATGAGTGAGTGGGTGAATGAGTGAGTGGGTAAGTGAGTGAGTGGGTGGGTGAGTGAGTGAATGAGTGAGTGGGTAAGTGGATAAGTGAATGAGTGAGTAAATGAATAAGTGAGTGAGTGGGTGGGTGAGTGAATCACTGAGTGGGCGAGTGGGTGAGTGAGTGAGTGGGAAGATGAATGAGTGAGTGAGTGAATGAGTGAGTGGGTGAGTGAGTGAGTGAAGGAGAGTGTGAGTGAATGGGTGAATGCGTGAGTGGGTGAATGAGTGGGTGGGTAAGTGAGTGAGTGGGTGAGTGGGTAAGTGGATAAGTGAATAAGTGAGTGAATGAATGAGTGAGCGAGTGAGTAAATGAGTGAGTGGGTGGGCGAGTGAGGGCTGAGTGAGTGGGTGACCCTCCTTCTGAGACGGACACCCAGAAAGGCAGGGGGTGAAGGCATGTGGAAGGGTGGGTCTGCTCCCCTTCCTTGTCCAGGGATCATTTCAAGACAACTGAGTGCTGCAGGACACAGACGGTCAGCCACTGATCTAGCTTCTAAAACTACAGCCATCGCTGCCACGACCACTACTGCTACGGCCACCACTGCCACCACCACTGCCACTACAGTTATCATCACCATTATAACCACTACAGCCATTACATCGCTAATCCTGCCACCACCACCACTACAAGGATCACTACCATTATCACCTCTACTACTGTTATGAGGGGTGCCCCCCAAACCAGGAATTTAATTGTTAAAAAATTGTGCATTTATTTTTACATGTTTGAACTTCAGTCACCTTCAAAGTGCAACTCTTGGCCGGGCTTGCTGGCTCAGCCTGTAATCCTGCGCTTTGGGAGGCCGAGGTGAGTGAATTGCCTGAGCCCGTGGGTTCAAGACCTGCCTGGGCAAATGGGCGAGACCTCATCTCGACAATAAATCAAAAAAAAAAATTAGCCGGGCATGGTAGTGTACGCCTGTAGTTCCGACTACTTGGAAGGCTGAGGTGGAAGGATTGCTGGAGCCCAGCAGGTGGAGGCTGTGGTGGCCAGGAGCAGCCACTGCACTCCAGTCTAGGAGACAGAGTGAGACTCCAACTCAAAAAAAACCAAAAACAAAAACAAAACGCACCTCTTTCCATTTGATGCAATATGCCTATCAATATGCTTTTTCCACTGCTCAAAATAGTTTTCAAACTTGTCAATTTTGGTAGCTTTTAGTGCTTCTGCCATTTTTTGTTTCACCCCTTCCACATCGGCAAAACGTTTCCCTTTAAGGATTTTTTTCATCTGAGGAAACAAAAAAAAGTCACTTGGGATGAGATCAGGTGAATGGGGGGGCATGGTGGTGAATAGGGAGGGTGGGCAATGTGGTGGCATCATCTTTGGTTCAACACTGCTGAACACTCAGCGCAGTGTGGGCAGGTGTGCTCATAAATCACCCATCATGAAATGGGCAAATACATTGAAAGAATCTCCCAGAAAAATTCACTGAAGTTGAACACAGCCTCTCACATCAGTGTTAGCTGTTACATGGATACCAATTGGTTCCTAGGACACTTGCCTAGCAGGGAAGCCTGAACTAAAATGAGTTCACCCTCCAAAAGATAAATCTGGCTTTTTTGGGTCTTCCCTCATATTGCAAAACCCAAGTATGTCTACTCTTGGGGAAGATTGACATCATGATGGTGTTGAGTTTTTGAATCCATGAACATGGTATGCATCTTCATTTATTTAGGTTTTACTTAATTTCTCTTGGTAGCATTTTGTCATTTTTAGCATAGAACTATTCAGTAACTTCTCTTTTTAACATACAGCCATGTAATACATAGACACACGAGATGTGGGCTGAGTTCTCAGGTTGCTCAGGGTCCGGTAGCAGGAGCCTAACACATGGACATTGGCCCTGTATAGTTTAAGACAAGGTGTCATTCACAGTTGAGTTGTGGATTGCTCTTGCCAATGTGCAGATGCAGGCAGTACCTGTTGCAGGGCCCTCTCATTCATTCCTTGTACGTGTATCAAGCATCAGCCATGTGCCCAGACTTGTAGACTCCAGTGCTAACCAGGTGCAGTACCCAGGGGAAGGAAACTCAGTAGCAATGATAGTCAGATGCCACTGGTCCCCTTCTTGTGCCAGGCACTAGCTATCCACTTTCCCTGTGTTCTCTCATCTAACTTCAACACTGCCTTACAGAAGGTACTATTTTTTAAAAAATAGTCTTTGTTTTTAGAGCAGTTTAAAGTTTACAGCAAAACTGAGAAGAAAGCACAGAGATTTCCCAAAGATCCCCAGCCCCTCACACTCACAGCCTCTCCTGCTATCAGTATCCCACACCAGGGTGGTGTGTTTGTTACAAGTGATGGACCGACGTTGACATGTCATCATCACCCAAAGTCCATGATGTACATCAGGGTTCACTCCTGGTATTGTGCATTCTATGGGTTGGACAAATTTATGATGGCATGCATCCACCATTACAGTATCTCCACAAAACAGTTTCACTGCCCTAAAAATCCACTATGCTCCTCCTCCTCAACTCCCAACCACCAACCCCTGGCAGTCCCTGATCTTCCTGTCTCTGTAGTTTTGCCTTGTCCTGAATGTCAGAGTTGGAATCACACAGTGCGTGGCCTTTTCAGATGGGCTTCTGTCACTTAAGGAATATACATTTAAGGTCCTTCTATTTTTCATGATCTGACAGTACATTTATCTTTAGTACCAACTCATATTCCATTGTCCGGATGTGCCACAGTTTACTATCCATCCCCCACTGAAGGACATCTTGGTTGCTCCTGAGTTTTGGCAATTGTGAACAAAGCTGCTATAAATATCCGTGTATGGGTTTTAAATTTTTTTTTTTTTTGAGTTGGAGTCTCACTCTGTCGCCCAGACTGGAGTGCAGTGGCCGCTTCCAGCCACCGCAGCCTCGACCTGCTGGGCTCCAGCGATCCTTCCACCTCAGCCTTCCAAGTAGCTGCAATTACAGGCATGCGCTACCACACTCAGCTGATTTTTTGATTTATTGTAGAGATGAGGTCTCACTGCCCAGGCGGGTCTTGAACCTGTGGGCTCAGGCAGTCCACTCACCTCAGCCTCCCAACGGCGCAGGATTACAGGCTGAGCCACCGAGCCCGGCTCGTGTATGGGTTTTAATGTGAACAGAGGTTTTCAACTTTTAGGGGTAAATGCCAAAGAGGGAGATGGTTGGATCGTGTGGTAAGAGTATGCTTAGCTATGTAAGAAGCCGCCAGACGGTCTTCCCAGTGGCTGCGCCATTCTGCATTCCCGCCAGCAGTGACTGAGAGTTCCTGTTGCTTCATGTCCTCATCACCACTGGGTGCTGTCATGCTCTGGGTTTTAGCCATTCTAGCAGGTGGGCAGTGGTGTCCCATTGTGGCTTCCATTTACATTTCCCTGGCGACATATTATGTGGTGTGTCTTTCATGTGCATATTTGCCATCTGTAGACCTTCTCTGGTGTCAGTTAAGGTCTTTGGCCCATGTTTTAACTGGGTTATTTTCTGATGTTGAGTTTTAAGAATTCTTTTATATTTTGGATAACAGCCCTTTATGAGAAGTGTCCATCAAAAGTATTTCCTCGCAGTCTGGGGCATGTCTTTTCATTCTCTTGATGGTGTCTTCCACAGAGCAGAGGGTCTGGTTTTATGAGTCCAGCTTATCAGTTCTTTCTTTCATGGCTCCTGCCTTTGGTGTTTATCTAAAAAGTCATCGCCAAACCTCAGGTCACCCAGATTTTCTCCAGTTATCTCCTAGGAGTTTTGTGTTTTGCCTTTGGGTCTGTGGTCCGAGTTAATTTTTGTGAAGTGTGTGTGGCTCCTCACCACCCAGGACCCCTGATCCCAGATAATGGCTGTACCCAAACCTGATATCCAGGCATCCCTCATCCACTCCCCGTTCCCCGCTCCTCTGCTCCTTCACACCAACCCCAACACACACACCTGTCTGACATCACACCTGACCTTGCGTGTGGAGTTAAGGACACATGAGAAGACCCCATCCCACTGACTAGTGGCCAACCACCAAGAACCTCCATCCTCAAGCTTGGGCACTGTGAGCCTGCCAGGGCACAACTGCCCAGCCCCATCCTGTGGTCCTGCCTGAGGAGCTAGCTTGGGTGGGACCGAAACCCCAAGGAGTGAAACAGACACACTGAGTGACACTGCACTTGCCACGCCCCATCCAGCACCACTGGCCCTCCTCCCCAGGCCTTCCACATCTACTCTCCATCGAAAGACCTCGGGTGGGCACATCCTCAGTCCTGGGCAGGTCTAGGGTGGGGGCTGCCTACAGCTGCTGCCCCTCCTGTATCGATGGGGGAGGGTAGGATGACTGCAGGGACTCCGGGCCTCTGGGATGAAAGCTCTCTCCTGGAGACTCCCTTCCAGCTGCAGAGGAGGCCCTGAGGACAAGTACTTGGGGCCCCAAGCCAGGAGAGGCCCACCCCAAGCCAACTGCAGGACAGACACTACGGCACTGCACTGGCCTGACCTCCAGCTTCCATTCCCGCCACATGCGGGATGCCCGTGCGTTATGCCCAAACTGGCTTCCCAGAGAGACCACATCACCTGTACGCGATGGTGCCATGGCAGTCTGCTGGACCACACAGGCTGTGCCTGCCCCAGGGGTTGTTGCAGGGGTTGGATCCTTCTGATGCTAGAGGCCTTTCTGCTGCAGTGGAACCAGGAGTGGAGACCCGTGCTGGTAGCAAAACCCGCTGAGGCCCCAGGAGAGCTGGCTGTGTCTGGGGGTTTTGAGGAAGCATCACTCAGAGTGGGAAGAAAGGCCGGTGGCCTGGGAGAGCCGAGAAGTGGGGCATTAGGGAGCCAGTTGGACATTCTGGGGAGCTGGAGCAGTTATTTAGGGCAGTTGACTCAAAACCCTGTGGCTGGGTAGGTGTCTGGGCTCTCAGGGGCAGAGGGCAGATCACCGTCCCTAGCTGCATCTTGAAAGCTGCGAATACTTGCAAAGCTCTCCCAGGATGGAGGAAGATGGATGCCCCTCCCTGGAGCTGTCCAAGGCCCTGTGGTGGTTCTGGAAAAGCTGCCATGCTGTCTGCCCAAGGACAGGAGTCTGCAGAGTCCCAGCCAGGCACCCTCTCCACCTGGAGGTGGGTTGCCCTATGGGGTCCCCCTCCAAGTCCCTGGATACCCTCGGGCTGAGGATAGGCTGATGGTTTCCCACCTGGAGGGTCTCGGAGGGGCAGTGGTGGGATCAGAGATGCTTCAGTGAGGTCTAAACACTCTCAGCGCATCAAAGACTCTCATAAACAAAGGCCTAAGTGCTTACATGGAAACTCCCAGTGGTTTATCTTGGGAATTATTTAAAGTGCAATAAAACAGAAACTTTGGCAGATGTGCGGCCTGTGACCCACACGGAGAGCTCATGTCCCCGAGCCCTGACCTACATGACAGGGCCGGGCCAAGGAGCGCATTTCTCCGGAGACAGCTGGGGTGGGATCACAGGAACATGGGCACGGCCCCCAGAGGAGGTCAACCTGAAAAATCCAGTCTTCAAAAATAGGAGGAAGCAGCCAGGACCATGTGAGGCCTCAGGGCCTCTCAAGGGTCCATGCCCGAGTTTCTCCCCATTAAGGGGCGCTTAAGTCTGTCCCACCTCAGAGACTAAGGGTTCCCAGTGTCTGAGCATCTTCATGGCAGTTACCAGGCCCAGATTAGAGAACAGACTAGGATTACCAGGCCCAGTTTAGAGAACAGACTAGGATTACCCAGTTACCAGGCCCAGATTAGAGAACAGACTAGGATTACCCAGTTACCAGGCCCAGATTAGAGAACATTACCATTACCCAGTTACCAGGCCCAGATTAGAGAACAGACTAGGATTCAGAGAACATTTGGCAGTGGTTGGGTGTGTTAAGTCCCCCATGGAGTTAGGACAACAGGCTCCCTGTGTCTGCCCAGAAGGTGGCACTTGGCCTGGGCCCCATGCGGTGAGAGGTCACTCGGCAGAGAGATGCCCTGGGTCCATTCACAGAGGACCCAAGGACAGAGGGGTGACCATGGCAGATCACAGCAGGAGGGCTGGGGAAACCACACAGGGTCAGGGTGGCACAGATTGAGCAAGCCCTGGGGACCATCCTGAGGAGATTGGATCTGGGTTTCATTGTATCAGCCTAAGAGTTCCAGGCGAGGTGGGCAGCTGAACACCACCTGCCAAGGAGGTCTGGAGTCCACAGGTAACATGTAGTCCCTTCCGGCAGGGGTGGCGGACCGACAGAATGACCCCACGGGGAGGGCCTTGCAGACATTACAGACACAGCCCCTCCTATCCCAAGGTGCCTGTGAGGCAGAGGGGGCCAAAACCAGGGGAAAACAGCACCCTGAGGACACAGCCCAGGTCCCCTGCCCCAAGAAGGGCCTCAGCAGAGCCCGATTCATCGTCAGAGTCACCTCCTGCCTCCTGGGTTGACCTCCCTTCCTGCTGCCCTGAGACCCAGTTGGGAAGTTCCCAGGGAAGTCCAGGCTGCTCCATGGTGTGTCCCACAGATGGTCTTGGTGTCTCCCCATCTCAGCCTGAAGAGTTCTGCTCTAGCCCCCACATTCAAACCTGCCTTTCCCTCTCCCTCTCCCCCTTTCCATCCTTCCCCTTCCCCCCTCCCTCATTCATCCTGCCCCTACCTGAGTCTGCCTGAGCATTGGCCGCAGCCTTGTACTGCCTGACCAGTGGCTTCCTTGTACACCCTGAACCGGCACACAGGGTGTTCCTCCAATGCTTACCGGGCTCCTACCATTCACCACCCTGGAGAGTGAGTGGGAACCAGGAAGTCGGGCTCGAGCCAAGGCCAGGCTCCCAGTGGTGCTAGGTCTGTGGTCATGGGGCTGTCAGTTCCCCTCACAGCGCTCGAGCCCTAGAACTGCTCCAGCCAGGGCGTTTTCACACACCCGCAGCAAATGAAATCAAACATTGATCGTGACCCGGTGCTTCTTGGGCTGCACCCACGTTCTGGATACCCACAGTGGATGTGCTTCGGGAAAGGGTCCCAAAGTGGTTACCTTCCTCTCCTGATTCCTTTCCAGGAAGGAAGTCTATTACCGAGCATGTCCATGTAGTGTTCAAGGCTTTCATGAAGGGCTTTTTGGGCTTTGAGATCAGTGCCATTGGCATGAGACTTTACTCATTCATTCATTCATGTTTGTTCCTGTTTTTAATTCGGGGATGTACAGACAGCTCAGGTGTGGCTCACCTTCCAGGGCTGGCTCTGGAATCAGACCTATATTGGAATTCAACTCAGTCACTCGCTGTGTGACTTGGGAAGAGTTGCTTTGCCTCTCTGAGCCTCAAAGGCTCATCATCATCCCCTCTATCCAATACAGATGATAATAGAATCTGTCTTACAGAGTTGTTGGGAGGATTCAGTGAGATTCTGCCCAGAATTTCTAGCCCAGGTCTGGCTCCAGGAGACAATGACAATGTCAGTTGTCTCCCTTTTCCTTGTTAATAATCATAGACCCTGCAAGAAGGGCATTGTGCAGACCTTTGACAAAGTACATGAAAACATGGGGACAGGAGGGGCTCAACCTTTCCAGGGAGGGGTCAGGGCAGAGATGGCATCTAGGGCCAGGGCCAGAGAGGGGGATTTGCAGGAAGGTGGTTCAGCCTGGAACAGCCCAGGGAGAGGTGCAAAGTGTGGGGAGCCATGTGAGTGCAAGGTGGAGTGAACAGGTTTCCAGGGCTCTGCTGTGGAGGCCTGGAAGGCCCTGGGGGAAGATGTGTGTGGCACAGGGAAGGGTAGCAACTGGTGCTGTGTGGTCTCAGCAGTGTCTGAGGCCAGAGCTGCCAAGCTGAGCTGGGTGTGGCAGGGGCCGTGTGCCAACAGTAGGGGTCCTGGGAGGTTCTGAGCGACAGTACATGAGAACCAATTGAGCTGTGGAGGGGGACATGGGTGGGGTCCACCCAAGCAGTGAAATGGCAATGGAGAGGCAATGGGAAATGGTTTCTAAAGTTCGGGAGGACAGAGCGCTGAGAACTCAACAGACTTGGAACAGATGGGTCTGGGCACAGTGGGACTATAGACGTGGCAGGTGCTCTCAGTGGTGGGTGGATGATGGATGGATGATTGGATGGATGGGTGGATGCCTAGATGGGTGGGTGGATGGATGGGTGGGTGGATGGATGGATGGATGGGCAGATGGATGGGTGGGTGGATGGGTGGATGGATGGTGGATAGATGAGTGGATGGATGGGTGGATGGGTGGATGGATGGATGGGTGGATGGATGGATGGGTGGGTAGATGGATGGGTGGGTGGATGAGTGGATGGGTGGATGGATGGTGGATGGGTGGATGGATGGGTAGATGGAGGGTAGATGGGTGGATGGATGGTGGATGGGTAGATGGATGGGTGGATGCAGATGCCCTGGGCGGGTGGGTGGATGGATGGATGGATGGATGGATGGGCAGATGGATGGGTGGGTGGGTGGATGGTGGATGGGTGGATGGATGGGTAGAGGGAGGGTAGATGGGTGAATGAATGGGTGGGTAGATGGGCAGATGGGCGGGTGGATGGGTGGGTGGATGGGTAGGTGGATTGTGGATGGATGGGTGGATGGGTGGCTGGATGAGTGGGTAGACGGGTGGATGGGTGGGTGGGTGGATGGATGTGTAAATGGATGCATGACTGGATAGTAGGTGAATAAATAGATGGTGGGGAGATGTTAGATGGGTGGATGGTGGATAAATGAGTGGGTGGCTCGATGAGTTGGTGAATAGTTGGTGTAGGGATGGTGGATAAATGGGTGGGTGAATAATTGGTGTATGGATGGTGGATAGATGATAGGTGGGTAGTGGATAAATGGGTGAGTGGCTAGATGGGTGGATGAATATGTCAATGGATATATGGGTGGGTGGCTCAATGGATGGATGGGTGGTGGAAGGATGGTCAATAGATGGTGGATAAATGGATGGGTGAACAGATTAATGGATGAATGGTTGGGTGGATGCATGATGGAAAGATAGTGGGTGAGTGGCAGATGCCTTGGCAGATGGCTGGATGAATGGGTGGTTGGCTGTATGGATAAATAGTGGATGATTGGATGGTGGATAGATGTCTGGGTGAGTGAGTTGATGGATGGTGGGGAGGTGAGTGGAAGACAGATAGAAAGTGGATGAGTACTAAAGAATCGGTAGCTGGGTGGATGGATGAATGGGCTGATGGTTGGGTAGGTTGATGGGTCGATGGATGTATGAGTGAGGGGCTGGTTGTATGATCGAATGGTGGAAGGATGATGGATGTATGGTGGGTGGTTGGATAGCGGATGGATATCTGGGTGGATGGACACACAGATGAATGAAGTTGGCTTGGGAGTCACTTGCTGCAACTAGTGTAGTGTTGTGCTAGGAAAGGCATGACTTTTCAAGGAAGTCGTCATAGTGCCATTCCTCACAACTTCATTATTCTGCAATATTTTCTCAATAAATATCCATTCAACAACGGACCCTTGGGCAGAATGTATTTTTAAAGTCTTTCACGTGATACGATGCTCAACATCACCATCAGTTGAAAATGCAAATGAACACCACAGTGAAATACCTCTGCACACCCATTCTTCTTAAAAAGAAAAACAGAGCCGGGCTCGGTGGCTCAGCCTGTAATCCCACGCCTTTGGGAGGCTGAGGTGAGTGGATTGCCTGAGCCCACAGTTCGAGACCCACCTGGGCAGCTTGGCGAGGCCTCATCTCTACAATAAATCAAAAATGAGCCAGGCGTGGTAGCGCGCACATGTAGTTCCAGCTACTTGGAAGGCTGAGGCGGAAGGATCGCCGGAGCCCAGGAGGTCGAGGCTGTGGTGGCCGGGAGCGGCCACTGCACTCCAGTCTGGGTGACAGAGGGAGACTCCAACTCAAAAAAAAAGAAAAAAGAAAAACAGAAAGTAAGAAGTGTTGACAAGGCATCAGAGACACTGGCACTCTCAGGCGCTGTTGGTGGGGATATAAGTGGGGCAACTGCTGTGGAAAACAGCATGGAAGGCTTCAAAGCATAAAAAATAGACCAACAGATGACCCAGCAACCCCACTCCTGGGGACATGCCCGCATAGACTGAAAGCAGGGACCTCAGACCAAGGTGCGTGCACCGTGTCATAGCATCTTTATTCACGACAGCCAAAATGTGGAGGGAACGCAAGTACCCATCACCAGATGTAGATAAGCACACTGTGGTCCATCCATGC
This sequence comes from Carlito syrichta, assembly GCF_000164805.1. Taxonomy (NCBI): domain Eukaryota; kingdom Metazoa; phylum Chordata; class Mammalia; order Primates; family Tarsiidae; genus Carlito; species Carlito syrichta. Next base: position 140,727 of record NW_007255996.1, on the reverse strand, counting down.
AGTGGAATACTAGTCAGCCTTTAAAAAAAATTCTGCTGGGAGTGGTGGCTCATGCCTGTAATCCCGGCACTTTGGGAGGCCAAGGTGGGAGGATCACAGGACCCCATGAGTTTGAGATCAACCTGGGCAACATAGTTGAACCTCATCGCTACCAAAAATATGTACAATAATCAAAAATATATCAAAAAATTAGCTGGGCATGGTAGTCCCAGCTACTGAGGCTGAGGTGGAAGGATCACCTGAACCCAGGAAGTAGAGGCTGCAGTGAGCCATGACTGTGCCTCTGCATTCCAGCCTGGGTGACAGAGTGAGACTCTGACTCAAATACAAAAATAAAAATAAAAGTAAATAAAAAAGGAAATTCCGACCCACGTGCCAACATGGATGAGCCTTGATGACATTACACTAACATGAAATAAATAAGTCACAAAAAGACAGCTACTGTGCCAGTGTCACTTACATGAGGCCCTAGAATCATCCAAGCCACAGAGACAGAACGTAGGACACTGGTGCTGGTGGAGGAGGGGTCGGAGCTGGGTTCTAGTGGGGCCAGAGTTCCATTTGGGAAACTGAGGAGCCTTCTGAGGATGGCTGTGGGGAGGGCTGCCCAACAACTACCCACACACTTAAAATGGTGAAGACGGCCACTTCCATGTTATGTGTATCTCACCAGGATACACAATAAAAAGAGGATGAGTCCCGTAGACACAATGTTGCAAGAGAGAAGCCACCCCTGTGTGACTCCACCCATGAAAACTTCACAACTGATCGACCCACTCTCTGCCATGAGACTCGGGTGGTTGGCCAGGCAGGGGCCCAAAGGAAGGCGGGCCATGTCCTGGCTCTGGCCACATGTGTGTGCTTGGCAAGTGCAACCGCAACAGTGGTGTGCCAGCTTCTTCACTCCTCTGTGCCTGTCGTCCTTGGGAGAAGGTTTTAAAATGCGAAATCGAGTTTCATTCCGCAGTTCAGACTGCTACACGGTGATGAGAAGAAAGGGCACATCTCTACCTGTATGACCTTAGTCCTTGAGCATCACCGTGGTGTCCTGAGGATGTCCCCGCAGACCTGGCGTGGCCCACGTCCCCGTCCAAGCATGCTCCAGACCCCACCAAGCAGCCTGGCTCTTACACATAGTGGACACGCTTGCACGCACACCCACATTTTCTGTTTTGAGACCAACCAGAAACAGGCTGGCCTTAGAGACAGGTTGAGTGCGCGAGGAGATCCCAGGAGGCCGTGGCTGGGGAGGTGAAGCACAGGTGCCTACAGGTGGTGACTGGGGCCCATTCAGGAGGCAGCAATGGCCACCACCCACAGACAACTATTCCGTGTTCTGACCATCCAAGGATTCCAGATAAAACACCTCAGGAAGAACCGGCACACCTGTGGGTAGAGCCCACAGCTTTGAATGAACACAGCTGTGCTGGGGGACACCCAGCCACTGTGCTTGACAGTGCAGCATGTCACTGGGAGGGTCAGAAGCACAACTTTGGGGGACCCATTCGGGTTAACGGGTGCCGGTAGGAGTACTGAGAAGTCAGATGCCGACTGAGGTCTGCCTCAGAGCCCCAGCTCCTGCATCAGCTCCCAGAGCGACTCGGCCTCAAAGTTTCATCCCACCTTGTAACAAGAGAGGCATGAGCCTACCTCTTCACATCCCAGGTGGACACAGCAAGGTGCACATGACATGGCGGTGTCTGGATGGGCAGGACTCCGGATCTGCAGCTCCGAACTCTGTGCGGTTTTTAAACAAGTTTGTCACACACGTTGGTTTTGTCCCAGGGCTCTGGACGGGGAGGGAAGTGCGGGTTGATGCCGTCTTCTCAACACTTGCTGGGCATGGAAGGGGGATGGGACCTGTCAGGGAAGGGAGGAGAAGGGAGGGAGGGGAGGGGAGGGGAGGGGAGGGCCCGACCCACTGTGGCTGGCTCCCACAGCTGAGTGAGACTCAGAGTCAGTGAGTTGAGGCTGAGGGGATAGAGATGGTGGGACCCACAGGGGCCTCCTGAGCCCGGGACCCCCCCGGCGGCACCTGCCAGCGTCCCTCAGGCCAGCAGGTGGACACTCTCTGGAATGCTGGACAAGACCAAAGGAACACACTGGACTTAGGTGAATCCCGGGGCTGGGGGCTGATGGGTAGAAAGCCAGGACCAGCAGGACTCAGGCCACAGGGAGACACAGGGGCCAGCTTGTCCAGGACAGGAAGGACTCAGGCTGCAGAGCACTGCAGCGGCCGAGCCGCCCAGGACCTTGTCCCAAGTGCGAGTATGTGGAGCTCACCGAGGCGGACGTGGATTCAGGGTGGGCACAGCGAGGGTGGCACACAGCAGGTGGGAGAACTGGAGCGGGCCCCTCCCCTCCTGGGGCCCAGAGCCACCCCCATACTTTGGAGGTCTCGCTGTGAGGGTACCCAGTGACGTATGAGGCTTAAGGCTGACCCCTATGTGATTTGCAGAGTCCTTTGGAGGCCAAGAGAGAAGGACGACACGGGGGTGACCGTGGCAGACCAGCCTTCCCTCAAAGTGGACAAGACAGCCAGGACCAGGTATCGCAGGTAAGGAGCGGTTTTCTCTTCTCTTTGAAGTTTGTTTCTGCGACGCACCTGCCTTTTTTAATGTAAGCTTATTTTCATGGGTTCTGTTGTGCAAACATGGTACACGAGTTAGTTTAACTGATGTGAGATCAGTGCTGATGTTTGGTCAGTGCTTTGTTGATGTGGGTGCGCGGGTCAGTGCTGGGCCACACGGATGCTTGGTCAGTACTGTGATGATGTGAATGCATGGGTCAGTGCTGGGCCACACTGATGCTTGGTCAGTACTGTATTGATTTTGGTGCCTAAGTCAGTGCCGTGACTCACTGATGCTTGTTCAGTATGGTGTTGATTTCATGCATGGGTTAATACTGTGCCCACCATTGTTTGCTGGTTGTATTGCACTGACTGGTGTTGGTGCACAGATTAGTTTGTGTTGTGCAGGTTGACGTTCCAACACTAGTTAATATGGTGCTAATGGGTTAGTTGGTGTTGTGCTGAGTGTTGTTGGTATACCAGTTAGTATGGTGCTGATGGATTAGTTAGTGTCGTGCTGGTTGATGTTGTTCTAGTTAGCATGGTGCTGAAAGGTTAGTGTCGTGCTGGTTGATGTTGTTGCCCCAGGTAGTAGGATGCTGACTGTTCAGTTAGTGTTGTGCTGATTGATGCTGGTGCACTAGTTAGTAGGGTACTGGCGGGTCAGTTAGTGTTGATTTGGTTGATGTTCCACTAGTTTGTGTGGTGTTGATGGGTTAGTTTTGTGCTATTTGATGTTGTTGTACTAGTTAGTAAGGTGCTGCCAGGTTAGTTAGCGTTGTGCTGTTTGATGTTGTACTAGGTAGTAGGGTGCTGACGGGTCAGTTAGTGTTGTGCTGGTTGGTGCACTAGTTAGTAGGGTGCTGCTGAGTTAGTGTTGATCTGGTTGATGCTAGTGCACTAGTTAGTAGAGTGCTGCCAGTTTAGTTAGTGTTGTGTTGGTTGATGCTGGTGCACTAGTTAGTAAGGTGCTGATGGGTTAGTGTTGTGCTGACTGATGTTGGTAAAGCAGTTAGTAAGTAGGGTGCTGACAAGTTAGTTAGTGTTGATCTGGTTGGTGCTGCACTCTTGAGTAGGATCCTGACAGGTTAGTTAGTGCTGTGCTGGTGTATGTTGAGACATTAGCTGGTATGGTGCCGACGCTGCTGTGTGGGTTAGTCATTGCTGTGCTGACACTATTGCATGGGTTCATACTATGCCAGTGTCAATTTGCTGATCAGTATGAAGTGACTTTCGTGCAAGTGTGGGTAGTCACAGATAAAGAGTTGGCATCCAGCGTCCTGGGGGTCTTGGAGTGGACCAAGGACAGGGCTGTCTCAAGGGTTCAAGATGCCTGTGAGGCCAGCTCCATGGACAGTGCTGGTCTGTCCACAGGGCAGATGACAGTACGGTGGGCCTTGCGCCTGTGGCCAGTGGTCAGCAGTAGCTTGTCTGCATTCTCCCCATGGTTCAGGCAAAAAGTAGAGTTCATGTTAGAGGTCAGACCTGGACTCCATTGGTGGCCGCCCAGCACTCTGCTGAGAGGGCCCTGGGACCCGATCACTGGGACCAGTGCGTGCCCACCATACCTTTGTGCCCGGGCCCGGGGCCCCATCCTCCCATCCCCTCGGGAAGGGAGTCGTCCTTCAGATGTCCACCCCCGCGGGCATACGGCAGGGACCATCTGGAGCCAATGTGTGCAGGGGTCCTGCAGAGGGAGTGTCTTCACGCTACCCCACACGGCGACAGGGGCATCAGGGCACAGGCCAGCCTCCTCTCGGCTCAGTGGTTGTTGAGCAACTTTCTCCAGGATGGAGTAGGGTGCCACAGGAGAGAGCCCCCCTCAGGGTGCATTCCCCACAAAGGGTCTCACCAGGGCAAGAGACATCCCCACTGCACAGTGGAGTGGGCGTGGCTATTGGTGTCACCTGGCCAAGCCCTGCCCTCTAATGTGGCCCTCTGGGCTTGTTCCTGACAGGTCCACCAGGGGCCGGGGTGTCCCGGGAGCACGTCACCTCCTGGCAGCTCTCAGGTTCACGAGGACATGCAGAATCCCAGGTCTTGATGTCTAGCCAAGCAGGGAGCAGGCGGTCCCGGCAATTCTGTCAGGAAGGCGCCAGTGATTTGGGTCAAGAAGTGAGTGAACCCAGAAGGCGGCTTTCCTAGCTTTGAGTACTCAAGACACGAATGCTCGCGCTGTCCACTGTGGCCACTGACATCTGCTGGAGCGAGGGCTGTCGGTCAGTGGTCACTGGGAGTGGGGAGGCTGACTAGGAAGGTGCATGCAGGAGATGTCTGGGGTGATGGAAACCATCTCTGTCTCGACAGGGTTTGAGTCCCCCAGGGGAATGCCTCTGCTGAGACCCACAGCTGGTGCACTTATGATGTGCATGTTTCACCTAAAACAGAAAGCATGAGCAGATGCTGAGATCTTGCCAACACAGCGCTCACCAAAGTGTTCGGGGGGGTGAGGAGGAGTGTCGGCCATTTATGTCTAAATGAATCAGAAAGCAGGACAGGACTGGGTGCAGTGGCTCACACCTTAACCCTAGCATTTTGGGAAGACAAGGCAGGAGGATTGTCAGAACTCAGGAATTAGAGACCAGCCTGGACAACATAGCAATACCCCATCTCCATAAAAAAAAATTTAAAAGCTAGCTGAGCATGCCTGTAGTCCAGGCTACGTAGGAGGCTGAGGCAGAAGGTCGACTTGAGCCAAGAAGGTCAAGGCTGCGATCGTGCCACTGCACTCCAGCATGAATGACAGAGAGAGACCCCGACTCTAAATAAATAAATAACACATACACACAAGCAACCTAAGATGAACTGATGAGCAGAAGGCCAGGCGGCTACATGTGTATTAAGGCAAGCCGGGCAGGAATGGGACTGTGAGCCCAGTGAACCCGTGCACATGTGCCACACCATCCTTCCAAATTCCTAGTAAATGGTGGGGAAAGTCCCCAGTGGGGGTGGCAGGTACCTGCTGCATTCTCCTCTAGGCCTTCTACACGTGGGAATCACACATGGCTCCCTGGGGTTTCTGGAGTGGGATATTCCCAGGGTTAACACCTTTCTGACGGCCGCTGAGAGAGCCTGGCTGTGCATGCAAGGTTGGCAGACCCCACCTATGCCCAAGTTGGCTTCAGCGGTCGTCTGTTGGTTCAGTGGGCTCACAGCCTCGGGCTAAGCAAAAGACCAGCAGGCTCCTGGTTGGACGCAGTGGCCCATGTCTGTGATCCCAGCAATTTGGGAGGCCGAGGCAGGACGGTCACTTGAGGTCAGGAGTTTGAGATCAGCTTGGGCAACATAGTGAAATCTCAATGCTACAAAACATTGTTAAAACTTAGCCAGGTGTGGTGGCATGCTCTTGTAGTCCCAGCAACTTTAGGTACTTTGGAGGCTGAGGCAGGAGGATCCCTTGAGCCTGGGAGTTCAAGACCAGCCTGGGCAACATAGCAAGATTCTGTCTCTACAAAAAATTGTAAAGAATCCAGATGTGGTGGTGTGCCCCTGTAGTCTCAGTTACCCAGGGAGATCACCTGAGCCTAGGAAGTCAAGACTGCAGTGAGCTGCACTCCACTGCACTCCAGCCTGGGTGACAGAGCGAGGCTCTGTCTCTAAAAAGAAAAGAATTAAAAAGAACAGTCTCCTGAAAACACCGATACCGCCTACGACGCACAGGTGGGGCCCTCCTGAGGTGGCAGGAGGGCAGCCAGGCAGGATCCCAGGAGAGGGTGGACCACCCCTTCAAGGCCATCCTGATCCACCAGACGTGAGTGGGCTGCCCTGACGGTTTCAGCAATGGGGTTGGTGTGTCCAGCACATGCTCAAGGGAAGCAGACAGCTCTCAGGTCTGCAAGGGGCCGGGGCCTTGGTGAGGGGGTTGTACCAGGCATTGCCGCCCCACACCCAGCCAGCTGCGCATACACAGAAGGTCCTGACCCTGCCCCTTCAGCGGGCATCCAAGGAATCCTCGCCCCAGCTTCTTGCAGAGAGAGCTTCATGCTTGAGCTGTTTGGGCCAAGACCTTTGTCTCTTGCCAGTAACCGTGTCCAGCCCCCATGGAGTCGACGGGTCAGGAGCTTGGGTGGCCCCAGCCCCACGTCCCACACCAGGACTACCCTGGACACACGAGTTCCCCACATTGCGGGGATCACAGCTAGGCAGTCCCCTGACCTTGTGCTCTGTGATGGGGGACTAGGTGGCTCAGCGGTTGCTGCTGTAGGGGATTCCAGAAGCCCAAGCAGTTGACGTTGACTCTGGTCTCCCCTAAGAGAAGGGCTGAATGCAGAGCTCTACTAGGACACGCTTGTCTGTGTACAGGACAGAGCAGAGGTTTCCACAGGGCTCAGGGTGTGGGCTGGGCAGGAGCTGAGCCAGGAGGGTGGGGTGGTGGTACCTGGAACACCCAGTGGTGGCCAGGGGAGGTGGCCAGCCAAGGACACAAGGACAGGGATACACAGGCATTTCAGGGTACCCAGAGGGGTTGCCCACTCCCCATGCTAGAGCATGGGAGTGAGTGCAGCTGCTTTTCCCAGGGGTGGGTTGGGCTCTACTCGGGGCCGAGAGACATGAGAGTGTGACCCTCGTCGCGGGGACCTTGGGTGTCCAGTGTGGCCACCGGGCAGGGCTACAGGAGGGGCTGGGGCCGTGGAGACTGAGCATCTGCAGAGGGGCTGATGGTCCACATGGATCACCTGAGAGTAGGGGTGGGGATGTGGGAGAGTCATGCTGGTGACAGTTGCCCCGGGCATCGTGTGACCAGCACAGTTGGGGCCACCCCGGCAGGGTCAGTGTGGTTAAAAACACAAGGCCTTTCTGGTCAGGCAAGGTGATTCACATCTGTCATCCCAGAACTTTGGGAGACCGAGGTGGGAGGATTGCTTAAGCCCAAGAATTTGAGACCAACCTAGGCAGCACAGCAAGACCTCATCTCTACGAAAAATAAAAAATTAGCCAGGCATGGTGGCACAGGCCTGTAGTTCCAGCTACTTGGGAGGCTGAGGCAGAAAGATCACCTGAGCCCTGCAGGCTGAGGTTACAGTGAGGCACGATCACACCACTGCCCTCCAGCCTGGGCAACAGAGTGAGATTCTGACTCAAAAATAAAATAAAGCCTTTCTGACAGTTGACAAACAGCGTGAGGGACGTGTGTCTAGGCCATGGCCCTTTCTGCTGGGCCCATCTGGGCCCACCTCTCTGTTTAGTCAATGTCCTTACAGACACCCTGAGAGGGTGGGCCTGGGACCTCCTCTGGGTGCAGGGAAGGGCGGGGGGGAGCAGGCCAGCTGGTGGCATCCCCTGGCCCTCCTCCTTGGGGCAGTGAGCAGAACGGGGGTCCTGGAGTGCCCTAGAGGGGCTGGGGCATATCATCCAGGTGGAGCCCACCTCATCCCAGCTTCGGCCAACATGCCCCAATCTCCAGCAGGAGGGACCCCCACAGCTGAGCCTGCAGTCCCAGGCAGGACGTCTACTGTGGGCATCTCGGCCAAGGCCCTTCTACGACACTGGCCTCCCTGCTGCCCCTGTGAAGGCAGTGCCCCACACCTCCTGCTCTGTGCTCTGGGATCCCGCTGCCAGGAACACAGCATTTCCTTTCTGTTTCTGGACCATCCACACATGCTCTCACCCAGTGGCCTGGTCAACCTGCTGGGGATGGAGCTCGTTTCCTGGAAGGGACCCGGTGGTGGCACTTGAAGCTTTGGGCCGTTCTGTCCTGCCTGAGATAGATGATCTTCTCAGGTCACAGGCTCCCATCATTCCCCTGGGGGGCCCACCCTTCCCACAGAATCCTTGTGTGTTAAGATTCATGGGACTCCAGAGCGACTGCACGGCTGAATCAACTTGCTCCTCTGAGTCCAGGGGCCACAGCTGGACTCTTACAGCTGCCATTGTCGGCTGTGCCCCAGGGACCATCTGGGCTTCCTGCACCTGTCTCTGGGCTCTGAGCCCACCAGCACCACCCCCTTCCCACCCTCTCCCTGAGTGGAGGCCGGTGTTTGTGCCTTCACACCTGTCTATGGGCCATTCCCAACTGCCGTCCCCTGGCCGCCAATCTAAGCTGTGTGCCGGCAGGCAGGATGCACCCATCCCTCCTCCCCCAGTCCCTCGCTTGGCCTGGGCCCCTGCCAGGCCTTTGTCGGGGCCAGTGGGGGGAGGGAGCATAGAGGACAGGGAGTCTGGCTGTCAGCGCAAACCAGATACCATCACTTGGTGGGGGCTGAGAAGGGCTCCTGATGACAGGTGAGCCGCTGTGCTTTCTGGAAGGAATGGAAAAATACCTTCATGTTTCTTGTGTTGCCGGGGTCCACAGAGCAGGACAGACACAGCCAGACCTGGTCCCTCCTGCCTCTGCGTCTCATAATGCACATCCGCAAGGATCAGGTGCTGTCCCCTGGGCCCATGACTCCCAGAAGCCAAGCTAGGGAGGCTGGTGAGGGAGAGGGAACGCTGCAGAGCCAGCGGGAGTGTGGCACAGGCCAATCGAACTTCGGCACTTCTGAATGCCCGGGTCATGTTTTCTCCCTCCCTTCTTTACAGCCATAGCCTACAGACAGCTACCCTGACCTCTAAGCTCTGTCCTGTTTGCTTGTGGCTTGTGTGAACGTGGCTTGTCCTTGGATCCTGTGATGTTCAGGATGAGTGTGATCTGGGGCTGACGTCACGTCCGAGCGTCCTCCTCAGGGGCATGTGGGCTGCCGTCGTGCCAAGGGCCGTTCATTCCCGCCACTGGGTGACAGTCCCTGTGGGAATATAACATGAGTTGTCCACTCGCCATCGGTCAGGGGACACAGGGAGTGTCCTATGTGGGGAGTGTCCCATGTTTTGACGTCTGAGCACCCTGAGTCTCCTGGCAGACGGGTGCCAAGGATCCCAGGTGTATGCATGCCTCATCATAGAGGATGGGCATGCTTGTCCACACCAGCAGAGCCCAGCCCCTCCCAGCACATCCCTGAGGTCCCCCCGCCACTGGGATGCCCACAGCTCCGTGTACCCCACACTGCCCCACCTGCTGTCCTTAAACCGCGTTTTCTTGATCCGTCTAGTTTTGGCAAAACTCATTTTTTCCTTAGTTGACCTTTTTGTCACAATCATAAATGTGCATCTCTTATAGCATCTAGCAGTTCTAAAAGGCTTATCATAAAGAACAACATTTCTCCCAGGTCCACCCCCTTCCAGGTCCTGTCCCTCAGTTTACCCTTTGTGCCCAAGTCCTGGCACTGGTTCTTGGGGCTTGGGCCACCATGTTGCTGCGAACACTGGTACACTGCTGCTTCTGGAAATCCTGTGTTAGACATGGTGAGTTTGGTCTCCGGACTAGATGCTGGCATCCCTGGACTAGATGGCGGCATCCCTCCCCGCGGGCTTCATGGCTGTCACTCACTTCACAATGACCATGTAGCTGTGGTTCACGGTCAAGTCTGGCTTTGTATGACAATTGCCTCTTTATTGCATGTTTTGTTACACGTGGCTGGCGCTGAGCATGGTTGGTTGTAGTTCACCTGCTTTCCGGCTGTTCATTCAACCCCACTGGCTCCCCCCAACCCCTTTCCACACACTTGACCCTCTGCCTATGTCACCTCTGTGCAGAAGCCACCCCTCCTGCTGCTCCATTGGGCCAGCATGGCCGAGCCAGGCTCTCCATGCCCCACACAGGAACATCTGGGGAACCCCCACCCTCTGTCTTCCTGGTGAGGTCTGCGCCTGCTCCCTTGCTGGGCCTCCTCTTCCTGGGTCCATGTCTCTACTGTCCTGGTTCACACCACTGTGTTCACGGAGCTCCTCCCCCTGCAGCTTCCTGAGAGTGGGCGTGCTGGAGGACATGTGACAAGGACGTGCATGTCTTTACATGCATTTATTCTGCTGTCACCCAGTCTCCTCGATGGCAGGACCTGCTTTTATTTAGCATATGTGCCTTTGTTCACCTCATTTTTATTGCTGAAAACATTGTCTCCTTCACATCACCCATCCAAATCTTTATCAACCACGAGGGCTAGGCTCAATGGCCACCTCTTTCGGGAAAACTTCCTGACCTCCTCAGTCCTGAGTGATCGTTCCTTCCTTCTAACTTTCATGTATGTGGCATCACTCCCTTGGCATTAATGCTCACCATATTCACTCACTAATTCAGTACTCACTACACAAATACCTATATTATGTGTTGGAGGACTTCCCAGTGAATCGAAAAGAACCCTTCCACCAAGGAGCAGAAGGGATCCCCGGATGTCCCGTGTCACTCCTGTCACACAGAGAGAACCAGACCCATCTGCCCAACAAGGATGCAGCCCAAGTCTCCTGATTCCCAGACTCTTGATAAACGCCATCGCAAAGCTATGGACCAAAGGACCTTAATCTAAAGAGGTGACAGGCACCAGTAAAGGCCCGTGGCCAGAGACTCACAAGACAGAGAGAACATTTGTTATAGAAGCACTCAGGGCAAGCGTGTCAGGTCATTTAATGACACAAAGCATGAGACATATACTCCATGAGTCCAGTGTTCTTGGTGATTGTGCAGTAATGGTGATGGTGATGATGGTAAAAGTAATGGTGATGGTGGTGATGATGATGGTGATGATGGTGAAGGTGATGATGATGGTGATGATGGTGATGGTGATGATGATGGTGGTGGTGATAGTGATGGTGATAGTGATGGTGATGATGATGATGATTATGGTGACAATTATAGTGATGGTGATGGTGATGGTGGTGAAGGTGATGATGGTGATGGCGATGACGATGGTGGTGATGGTGGTGGTGATGAGGATGGTGGTGGTGATGATGGTGGTGGTGATGATGGTGATGATTATGGTGACAATTATAGTGATGGTGATGGTGATGACGATGGGGATAATGGTGAACATGGTGATGGTGGTGAAGGTGATGATGATGGTGATAATGGTGATGGCAATGATGATGGTGGTTATGGTGATGGCGATGATGATGGTGATGGTGATAGTGATGGTGATGATGATGATGATTATGGTGACAATTATAGTGATGGTGATGGTGATGACGATGGTGATGATGGTGAAGATGGTGATGGTGGTGAAGGTGATGATGATGGTGATGATGGTGATGGTGATGATGATGGTGGTGATGGCGGTGGTGATGAGGATGGTGGTGGTGATGATGGTGATGATTATGGTGACAATTATAGTGATGGTGATGGTGATGGCGATGGTGGTGGTGGTGATGGCGATGGTGGTGAAGGTGATGATGGCAATGGCGATGGTGATGGCGATGGTGGTGGTGGTGATGGCGATGGTGGTGAAGGTGATGATGGCAATGGCGATGACGGTGGTGACGGTGGTGATGATGATGATGGTGGAGATGGTGTTGGTGGTGCTTACGTTGATCACAGTGACGGCGAGGATGAAGATGGTGGTGAGGCTGGTGATGGTGATGGTGACGATAATAACACAGCAGTTACACCAACCATGACTGCCCTTGACTGAGAGCTTGTTCTCTGCTCAGTAAGCACCATGCCGAGTGCTTTCCCTGAACTGGCTCACTCAGTCCTCACCTCCACTCCATGAGGGATGAGCATTATTTTACTCACTTCACAAATGAAGAAGCTGAGACAGAGAGAAAAAAAGTGGCTGGTGAGTGGTGGAGCTGGGGTCTTACCGCGTCTGCCTCTGGGGTGAGTGCCTGGGGCTGGTGTGCTCCTGGGCTCTTGGGCCCTGGTGCAGCTGTAAGCCGTGCATGGCTGGCAAGTGTGCACAGGAGGATCTACGGACCAGACACACAATGTTCCCGAGCCCATGCCTGGTGAGACTTTTATGGAGTGGGAGCGTGCCTCACCAGGAAATAGCTTTCACTGGCCAGGAAATCGCATTGTCATTTAGGCTGAGGGACAAGCGTCTGGAGCCTGGGGAGTCTGTGTCAGAGCACACAGGAGACAGGCTCTGTCGGGCACTGTTAGGGAAAGCTCTTTGCTCCCAAGTCCCTTGTCAAGCTCAGATGGCAACAGCAGGCACCCTTGGTGAGCCGTCTGCAGGCAGTCCCATCCCAGTGAGGTGGGACAGTCATGGCACTGGGAGTTGCCAGCCATGGCCTGCCACACCAGCGGGAACTCACAGTGTGCTGTGCGTGGCCGCCAGCTGACTGCCAGTGGGTTTCCGGTGCAGCTGACGGATTTCAGATGAAAGGCAGAGTTTCCTGTGCCCTTGATCTCAGCGTTGTCTCCTGGACTTTCTACTTCCTCATAAGCTGTGTCTGGAAAGGGGCAGAAAGAGAGGCATTTTTGGCAGAAAAGGAGTAGGCACTGGAAGTTCTTTGGGCAGTCTGTTTCTAGCATGGCAGGGGACATCCCTCCTCGGTCAGATCTATTGTATCCATTGGAGATAGGCATGATATTTTGGGGCCATGTTCAGCTTCCCATGACTTGCTGTGAGATTCGGTTCAGGGAGCCCTGGTGGGTGTCATGTTCAAGATGTCAGTCACTTCCTGAGCCGTTCCTAAAATCCCCAGTCCCCATCCCTCTATATACGACATATGGAAACGTGTCAAAACTCTAAGCACTGATGACTCTGCGTCATCTGTGCCAAGTGGCATTATTGACCTTGGCCCCTGTATGCTCACCCCCACTCTCCAAAGCCTAAGCACCAGCAGAGACTCCACCAGGCCAGTCCTGCTCAACTTGGGGGACACCATGGGGGTTCATGTGCCATGGATTTCCAGTATGAGTCTCTGAATGAATGAGCGAGTGAATGAGTGAATGGAGTATGTCCAGGGGAACCCAGTTGTTCATGACCCTGATGGCAGAGGACCTGGTGGGCACTGAGCCAACCCCGCTCTCAGGATGGTCTTCCCTGGGGATCCCATTTGTCCTTTGCCTGCCATCCCTGGTGTGGGTGCTTGGTCACATGTTTCCCATGGACCTGGACACTCTCTGGGGCATGGGTCGGGTCCATCTCGACTGCCACTCCCTGCCTGATGCCCGGGGCAGTGCTCCCACCTGGGGGACATCCAGGCAATACTTGTGAGTGCTTGAGGACCCAGGACATCCCCCCATCCCCGGCTGCTGTCTGGGGAGTGCTGGAGCTAAGCCGGCCGAAGCTGCTGCCCTACAGACAGGTGGCCAGGCACCCCACTCCCTACCCAGTTCCAAGACCTGCCTGGACCCTCAGGTTTCTCCAGAAGCTCCAGCATGCAGGAGCCACATGTTTCCTGTCAGACCTCACCTAAGTGACACACAGCACCTCGGGAGTCACTATGATATCCTCAGTTTAGAGTTGGGGATACTGAGGCTCCGCTAAGATACCTGTCTGTGTCTCCCAGGGAATGAGAACAGTCAGGAAGAGAATGTGCCCCCAGGTGACTCTTTCCCAGGCATCCACCTGTCCTAGGCCCAGAGCACAAGCCCCGCCTTCACAGCCTTGAGACTGATGGAGCCCTGCACATGCTCTCCAACATCAAGGCTTAGGGGTCAAAGCATCAGCAGAGAGGACAAGGAGAGTCACTGTCTTTCATGGTCCCTACGTCTGGGTGCTCCCCCAAGTCATCAAACCCTCCTGGGCCTCAGTTTGCCTCTTAGGGAGAGAAGAACCACCTTGGCCCATCCTGCCCCAGGAGCTGGCATGGTTAGTTGAGGACCCATTTGTCTTGTGTCCTCCTGTCCTGGTGGGTAGGGTCTCTGGGACTTGGCTGGGCTGGACATTGGCATCACCAGGAAGGGACCAGAACAGAGGGCCTGAGGCACATCCTGGGGGGGCAGCTTCGGGGACCAAGTATCTGGCCTCAGGTCCCAGGAGTTGGGGGACCATGAACTGAGTCTGAGGTGCACACCAAGGGCACGAGGGATGCAGTGGGGGGCCTGGGGGTGCAGTGGGGACTCCTGGAGGCCAAGGGCAGAGGACAGTCTGACAATCCTGCAGGGGGTGGCAGCCATGGGCCTCGAGCTGGTTGGGGGGTTACAGAGGGGTCCTGACTGGAAGTGATGGGTGCTCAGGTCCCAGAGAGGGCCACATAGGGGGTGGGATCCCCAGCAGGGCCTAAGCACGGGTCCCTGTGGTCGTCTCAGTCTGTCCCTTGGCCTCTGCAGGCCTCAGACTGCCCATCAATGAAACAGTACCAACAAGCCCACGTTGCCGGGACTGTGAGGGGCCAGGAAATAACGCACAGATGCCACTTACCTGCAGAGCCCTGTGGTGACAGTGACACACTCAGAAAAGATTCAGAAGTGGGTCTTGTCACTGTGAGGTTTGGGAAGGCACGGGGCATGCAGAATCGGGGCAGGACCCTGAGGTGGTGTCTGCCAGGTCCCCTGGAGCCACCTCTGTTCTCCCTGTCCCTGGTTTCCCCAGGAGCCTCTCGCCCAGGTTCCTTTGGGACCAAAAGTCGCTCATGGTTGAAACACGTACCAGCAACAGCTCAGTGAAAACTGTCCCTAGACTGAAATTCCCCCAGAACCCCAGTGCAGATCCGCCGTGCCACCATGCCCAGTCACACCCAAGACAGGCTCGTGCACCTGGCATCCTGCCCTTCAGGCTCCCGAGACCAAGTCCAGGCTTTCTGTTCCTCCCTCCCTCCTTCCCCTCCCTCCTTCCTCCTTCCTGCCTTCCCTCCTTTCTTCCACAGGTATCTGCTTGCTGCCTTCTTACTGTTTCCCCTATGGCTTAGGGCCCCAAGCCCTTCCAAGCCTATGTCTCCCCAAGAGCCCCGCTCAGAACAAGCCCAGGAACATGCCTGCACATGAGAGACTGGAAGCGTACCCCCATGAACTGTGGCAGGGCATCTCCAAACAATTGCTCCAGGCACCGCAAGGTCAGCAAGGGAGGCAGAGAGCGCCTGAGCTCAGGGCGGGTCCCTCTTGTAACCTGCTGGGAAAGAATTGCAGGGAGCTGCTGGGGGGCTGGGGGGTAAATGCCCCATGGTCACTCTGCAGCGAGAGGTCATCGTGGCAGCGCCTCCCAGCATGGGGCACAGCGTGGGTCCTGTCCCTGTACACGTCTTCTCGGTGGGTGGCAGAGACAGGTCTGCCCTTCTGCCCCTCTGTCTCCCCAGGTCCCAGCTGCAGGCATGTGGGGTGATTCCTAGGACGGCAGCCTTGATTACTGTTGCCCAATCCCTGGTTCACCAGCTGTTCCCAGGCTCCTCACCCCCAGTCCTCACAACACCTATGACGCGATGTGACCGTGTCCACTTTAAAGACAAGAAACCTAAGGCTCAGAGATGCCTTCAGGGCTGAGCCTGGCCCCAGGGCTGCCCTTCCAGGCAGGTCCAAGAAGAACAACTGCCCCCAAGAATGGCCCACGTCCTCACTCAGGATGGTGCCCTGCTCCTTCCAGGTCGGGGAGACCCAGACGGTGGTGGCACTAGGGAGGGAGTGGAGGAGGACTGGGAAGTCTGGCCACCTGCAGTCTGGCCTGCTGTGCTTGCTGCTGTCTCCGGCCCGAGCTCTTGTGAAACAGTCCCATACAAGCCCAGATGATATTAATGACAAAAATATTCATTGCCAAGTCTGACTGGTAGGGGCTTGCCAGATAAAATCCATTCCTTTTTTTAAGAGCAATTGTATTTATATTTGGTGCTCCGTGTGTCTTAAAAATCTATTTCAGTGGTTGCTTCCTCTGGCCCGGGAAGCACGGCCCGCCCTGCCCGGTTCCCAGAACTCGGTGCTTGGCCTCCTCCCGTCAGGAGGGGGATACAGTCGGCCCCTCCCACACTCACAGCTGCTGGGCACAGGGACTTGGGCTGAGGCTGGGGAGGCTCCTATTGGCCTGATGGAGGTGCCATGGGGTCAGGGCTGTGCATTCAGAAGGTGCTCCATAGATGCTTGCCAGGTGAAGGCAAGCAGACATCAGCATGTGGATGACATCCTCTCTTCCCCCGTCACAGGCGCACGTTCTGCTGGGACCCCCAGGGCCCTGTCTCTGCCTGCAGCTGCGTAGGGCACCTTGCCATCTCCTTTCCGGGAGCCCCAGGTCCCCACCCTCCCATGGCTCTCATCTGTCTCCCAGTTCACCTCTGTGCTGCGGGGGTGAGGGTGGGGCCCCATGACCGTACCCCTCAGCCCTGGCCTGCCCGGTGTTGATCTCCAACCTGCAGGAAAACAGACGGGTGGGGAGGGAGTGCATGTCAGGCCATCGGCATTGCTATAAAGGAATGCCCGAGGCTGGACATGTGTACAGGAAGAGGCTCACATGGTGCACAGTCCTGCTCGGCAGAGGCATCTGCTCACCTTCCGGTGAGGCCTTGGGAAGCTGCAGTCATGGCAAGTAGCAGGGGAGCCGGCAAGTCACGTGGCAAGATTGGAAGCAAAACAAGGAGGGGCCAGGCTCTTCGAGACCCAGCCGTCGCAGGAACTCATGAAGCAAGACTCATGCATGACCGCAGAAGGGCACAAGCCATGGATCAGGGATGCGCTCCCGTGACCCAGCACCTCCCACTGGGCTCACCCCCAACCCTGAGGGTCACGTTCAACACGAGACTTGGAGGGGTAACAACCAAGCCAAGTCAGCGGGCTCCCACAGTGCCAGCTCCCATGGCCCCAAGCCCATCCTGAGCCCCATGTGTCGCACCAGTTCTGGGACCACTGACCCTTCACCAGCGGGTCCCTGGGCTTAATCATAAACCTGACGGCTGCACCTGGTCTCCTGTTGCCTTGGCCTCAGGCTGTCAACCTAGCCCTGAGCTCAGGGCCTGTAGGAAGGTGGAGGTGTCCGAAGATTCGGTGTTTGCAGCCTGTCATCACCAGGGTCACAGACTGCATCCTCCACATGTGGCACGAGCCATGAGTGACCACATGTGTCCAAGCAACTAAAGTCAAGTAAAGCTGAAGGCTCCCCTCGCTGTGCCTCACCATATATGTTCCCTAGGTCACATCAACTGGGGCATAGAGAAGTGTCCCCACTTGTGTCCAAGTGAGCTAAAGTCAAGGCTAAGTGTTCCCCTCATCTGCGTGTCAACATATACATCCCCAGGCTGTGTCTGCAGGGCATGGAGGTGTGCTTCCCCTTTCCACACCTTGGCTAGGGCTGTTCCCTCCAGAAGACCTTTCCAGCTGGGTCTCCGCCTACAGCACCCAGCTCTCCAGAGTCCCCGCCCCCCTCTTCTCCTCTGCTCCCACCCAGCCTTGCACAGACTTCGCTGCCAGAAGGAATGTTCTACCTGCTTCTTGGAGGCATCTCAGAACAAAAGCGCCTGACCGTGGAGTTAGAAAACTTCTCCTGGGCTCGGGGTCCCACTCAGCTCCCTGGATGGGACCTTCCCACTGGATTTACAATTCCTGTTGGGCCTCAATGAGTCTCTCTCTAACTCACCCTCCCCACCAAGCTCTGAGCCTCCTGCAGGCCAATTCCATGTCCTGAGCAGAGGGAGCACTGCCTTCCACCAGGCCCTGAGCCCTGCTAGGAGCCAGGTTCCTCACCTGGAGAACGAGAGCAAGCACAGGCACCTCTCCTCAGGATGGTGTGAGTTGCAGGTGGCACGGGGAAAAGCACACCTCATGCCGCTGCGTGGTCCAAGCTCCCTCAAGGTCACCTGCCTCTAGCAAAAGTCTCCGAGGACGCCCGAGGGGCGCCCCACTTCATCTTGACGAGAAGCCTTGGGGAGAGCTGTGGGCTGGTGGTGCACTGGCCTAGGCAGTGAGGCAACACCATGGCTCCTGGGCGCCCCCCTGCCAGGCCAGTGCGTGCTGAGAGTGCCTGTGCTGGGAAGGGTTTCACTGACTGTAGAGAGTGCCGTGTCACCTCCATAAAGGACCTTGTAGAAGCCCATCCAGGGACATGGGGAGTGGCCTGGGAAAGAAGCAGGCATGGATTTACGGTCGTTCCTTATCTGGGAGTTCACGGGCGCCCCGTAGCCCAGAGTGGGGCCCGGCCCCCCACCCAGTGACATGAGGACGCTGGAATGCACACACGTCCCCACCACAGGCAGCTCCTCCCCATCGCAGGCGCGTGTGTGCAGCCGGCCCGGCAGCCTGGAACTGTCTGGAAAGGAAAATTGAGAAGGACGAGGGCACAGGAATCGGCAGGGGCCGGGCTTCCATCCAGACCTCCCTCTCGGAGAGCGGTAGGAGCACAGGGAAGGCATTTGACCTTGGGCGACTGAGTCACCGCCGCCGGTTGAGCAGTGTTGCAAAACCAGCTCATGGCTCTGGCCGCCTCTTGGAGGGATCTGCACTCTCATCTGGCCAGGAGGAAATTGTGAAAACACATTATTCACAAAGGGCGGCTCCAACTGCCTGCACCCTAGGGCCGGCAGACGTGCTTCTCCTGCGCTGGGTCGGGCTGCCCTCCCTGAAGTTCTGAATCCCGGGCTCCAAAGTCTGCAGCCACTTCCCATCAAGGAACCAAATCCCAAGCGGCCGGTGCTTCAGGGCCCTGGGCTGCCAGGGCAGGGTGGGCCAAACTGGGCACAGGGCTATTGGTGATACCTTGTCGGGTGAACACAGAGTGGTGGGCATCAGCAGGCATGATATCCTGGCCAGAACCCTAGTCCTTCTGCTGTCCAGTGTCCACAGCTGACATGGACAGGTCATGCTGAAGGGATGTTTACATATCCAAGAAATGTGAGTGTGTGCACATTCACACACATGCACTGATTCTCTCACATGCTTGCCCATATATACATGCTCACACTCACATGCACACAAGACATGCATGTTCACACTCACACACATGTTCACCCATACACAAATGTATGCATGCTCACACTCAAACACCCGCAAATCACTTATACCCACTCCCGTGTGCCCATGCACACTTACACACACATGCCCACACCCTCACACACATGCCCATACACACATACACACGCCCCACATGCATGCACACATGCCCATCAAGACTGGATGTCAGACACCTGGTTCCAACATCCCTGCAGGAGGCCCTGGCGATGCTGTAGCCGGGAGTTCCTGTGAGACTGTGGGGTCATGTCACAGGGGACAGGCAGGGCCTTCTGATGACAAGGATCTCAGACCAGACTCCTGTCCAGTTACTGACACTATCAAGTGCCCACAGCTTGCTGTGCTGTGCTGTCTGTGCGAACACATGTCTCCATGCCACTGGCCACTGTCTCCTTTAGTGCCCACACATGCCAGCATGGCCAGTGCTTTCTCTGTGTCTCCATTTCAGACAAGGGAGCTTCAGGGTGGAAGGACTTGCCCACGTCCCTGCCTCTTGTGAGTGGGTGGGAGCTCTCGCATGGCTCAGTCACTGCCAAGTCGTTCCTGTAGATAGAACTCACTCACGGTGTGTGGACAGATATGGATGGGTTTAACACATGCCCCATGTGGTCTTCATGATGCTGAAGAGACTGGGAGCTGATTTTCCATGCTTGAGGCTCGGTAAAGCTAATCTGCTGAGCCCCAATGTGTGGGGTCCTTGGGACGTGTGGCTCCCAGGATGGTGCCACCTGCACCTGCGTGGCGGGCTGTGGTCCTCACAGTGCTGTGGATGACCAGCCAGCACCAATGGCCTCAGGCCCTACAGCTACCCAGGGCCATCAGCTGGGCATGCTCAGGACGCCACTGGGTTCCCACTTGGATGCCTCCAAGCCAGGGATACCCCCGCGTCCCCAACCAGCTGGGATCTGTGCTCCAGAGGCGACCTCAGTCCATCTGCCACTCTGACCGGGCTCGTCAGAGGGCGGGAGGGGGAGCGACGGTGAAGGCTTTTTTGGTGACATCTGTATTTAGATAGAATGCACATACCACAGAATCCACTCTGTTAAAGTGAACAATGCAGTGGTTTCTGGTGCATTCACAGAGTTGTGCAACCATCACCACTGTCTAATTCCAGAACATTCCTCGCTCGGGGAAGAAATCCCACACCCTTCACCATCACCCCTGCTCCCTTCTCCGCCCTGGGCAACCACCACTTGCTCTTCGTCTCTGTGGACTTGCCTGTTCTGAGCATCTCATGTGGGATTATGCGCGGCGTTTCCATCATGTCAGGCTTCTGCTGCTCAGTGTCCATCCACACTGCAGCCATGTCAGTCCTTCACTCCCTCCTACAGTGGACAGCATCCCATGGTGCCGTTGGCCACATTGTGTTTACCTGCTCTTCCACTGAGGGAAGTGTGGCTGTTTCCACTCTCTGGCTAGTGAACACAAGTTTTTGTGTGAACAACAGTTTCCATCTCTCTAGGGCAGCGGTTCCCAAGACCCAGGCCACAGTCCAGTATTGGTCTAAGGCCTGTTAGGAACCGGTCACACAGCAGGAAGTGAGCGTCGGGTGGGCGAGTCAGTGAAGCTTCATCTGTGCTTACAGCCCTCCTCATCACCCACACGACTGCCTGAGCTCCGCCTCCTGTCAGATCAGGGCAGCATTAGGTTCTTATGGGAACACAAACCCTACTGTGAATTGTGCATGTGTGGGAATCCAATGCCTGATGAGCTGAGGGGACTGAGGCCGTGATGCTAGCTCTGGGGAGTGGCCGCAAATACAGAGTAACTCGAGCAGTGAGTTCGGACCGCACATTCCCCAACTCATCCATGTTAAAACTGTCTTCCACGTAACCAGTCCCTGAGGACAAAAAGGCTGGGGCACTGCTCTAGAGCACACAGCATGGAGCAGCCTCACTGGTTCAGATGGCCACTCCATATGTAGCATTTTGAGGGATGGATAAGCTGCTGTCCAGGGTGGCTATGGCATCCCTCATGTCCACAGGCAGCTGGGAGGGCTCCCGTCTCTCCACACCCCCTTTCATACCTGCCGTGTCTGTCTTTTGGATGACAGCCGGCTCTGTATGTGAGGTGACATCGCACATGACTGTGGGTTGCGTGTCCACGACAGCAGAGGACCTAGTGCATCTTGTCACGTGCTTGTTGGCCATGTGTGTATCTGCTGGGGTGAGACCCTTTGCTCACCTGGCAACTGGATGCTTTGCCTTTGTCTTGTGGTTACAAGAGTTCTCTCTGCAGTCTCAAACCAAGTCCCTTTTCAGACAGACAGCTTGCAAGAATTTTCACCTGTTCTGTGACTACCTTTCCATTTTCTTGATGAGATTATTTGCAGCACAACATGTTTGACTTCAAGGATGTCCATTGCATCTGTTTGTTCTTTTGTCCTTTGAGCCTTTGGTGTCATATCGAAGAAATCATTGCTTACCCCAGGTCACCAAGATTAAGTCCTCTGTTTTCTTCTGAGATCAGATGGTTTCCATTCCTGAATTTAAAGGACTGGTCCCTTCTGAGTTCCTCTGGCCTATAGTGTGAGGTAGGGGTCAACCTCACTTCTTGCACGTGGCTGTCCAATTGGCCCAGCACCATCTGTGGTGAAGAGGACTCTTCCCCACTGAACTGCCTGGTACCCTTGTTGAAACCAGATGACTGTGGCCATTAGGATTCACTGCTGCCTCTCCTTCTCAGTCCGTTGATTTGTACATCTATTCTGGGCCAACACCAGATACTGTTTTGACTTCTGTAGCTTTGTGGTCTGTTTTGAGATCAGGATATGTCCGCCTTTGCTCATTTTCAAGACTGTTTTGCTGTGCTGGTCCCTTGCATTTCCACATCAATTTCAGCATTCACTTGGGAAATTTGGCAAGAGAGCCTGCTGGGACTATGATCAGTACTGCATTGATTTGGGCATGAGATGTTAAAACCATCTGGTTATTTGGGAGACTTTTAGGTCCTAGAGAGTGTTTCAGCAAGAATGAATTGCAATTAAAAGGCCTATGCTTCCCACCCTGCCCATCCCCTCCCCACCCTGTTCTCTGTGAGCACGCAGCACCACGACCTTGCCCCTCGGCCGCAGCACAAATCTAACCAGATTCTGTCTTACCTTCACTCTGCACCCCCGTGCCTGGAGCAGAAGGAGGCCTCCAGGCTGGGCCTAGTAAAGGTGGGAGTGCACAGAACCCACTCCTCGAGCACCACGGAGCATTCTCAAGCACAACAGAGGTTCTCAAGGGCCACGTGGAAAGAAACCGGGAGCTTTCCCTTAGTGACGTGGTCAGACACTCTGCTAAGTGCTGTCCACGGTGCCATGAAGACGTGCCTCCCAGATCTCCCACTGTGGAAAGTGAGGCGGATCCCTGGCCCTGCCTCTGTGCCCACCTCCACATGTGCACCGAGGCCAGACCAACCCCATGCCAGGTCAACCCACAGGCAAGGCAGATCTCCAGGTCAGGTTGAAACCCAGGCAAGGCAGAAACCCAACCAGACCAACCGTCAGGTGAGGCCAACCCCCAGCCCAGACTGACTCCATGCCAGGCTGACCCCATGTCAGGCCAACTCCCAGCACAGGCAGACACCTAGTCCAGGCTGACCCCCAGCCCAGGCCAATCCTCAGGCCAGGCCAACCCCCAGGCTAGCCCAACCCCCAGGCCAGGCTGACCCCCAGGCTAGGTTGACCCCCATGCCAGGCCAACTCTCAGACCAGGCCGACCCCCAGGCCAGGCCTACCTCCAAGCCAAGCAGACACCCAGGCCAGGCCGATCCCTAGGCCAGGCCAACCCCCAGGCCAGACTGACTCCAGGCCAGGACAACCTTTATGCCAGGCTGACACCCAGCCCAGGTCAACCCCCAAGTCAGGTCAACCCCAGGCAAGTGTTTTGGGGCTCACCAGGGCCTTCCGCCCCTTCCTCCCCTCACCTGTGCCCATCCCATCCTTTCCCAACCTCCGTCAGCCCCTGTCCCTCTCCTCAGGTGCATCCCTGTGAATCTCACACCTGATTCTGCCCTGAGTGTGCAGCTCGGAGAGCTCGAACTGACACCCCCTCCATCAGTGACTGAGGACAGCCTCACAAGATGTCTGGGGGAGGGCCACACGGTGGGGCGTTGTCAACTGGAGGGAGGGGACAGGCAGTGACAGGTGGCCAGGTGGCAGGTGGCAGGCTTTAGGAGGGAGCAGATGTCGAGGACGCCATGCAGGAGCTTGACCTCTGTGGTTTCCCTCTGGGCATCTGTCTGTGGGTGGAATTCACTCCTTGGCACCCTAGTCCCCCAGCCCTTCTGTCCTGTACTTGTGACAAATGTCAGGGCTGCCCACTGAGACCAAAACAACCCACACAGAGGGAGTTTGTCCAGAACCTGCAGGGCTCACTGTGGAGAGGCAGGACTTCTAGGGACAGGCTAGGTGCCCACATCCAGGGCCAGGGCCCAGGGCCAGCAGCAGGTAGGGGTGGTGGAAGGCTCTGGAGAAGGGAAGGTCGAAGGAGCCTTCCGGAAGGCAGGCCTGGTTGGGGAGGTGGGGCTTCCTGGGGGTGGAGGAAGGAGCTCTTGTCATGGGGTCAGCCTGTGTTTTCACCAGGGACAGAGAGGTGCCTCCCACTGCCTATGTGTGAGGGGCCATGGGAGAGAGAAGTAAGGTCATGTCTGGGGTGGATCACGTCTCCGGCATGGTGTGAGCAGCTTGCAGCCATGTCCTGTGCATGGGGCGTGCAGGGCCTGTGCTTGCAGGTGCAAGGACAGGGCACTGGCCTCTGCACTTCACCCTTGACCCTGGATCTCTCTCCAGATATGCATTTCTAACTTGTATACACGTATGCAGCACACGAGAAATGTGACATGTATGTAACACATACAGTCAGGTCAGGCACGCAGCAGCCTCACTAATCACAATCCACTGTTGTTACGCCCCACCCTACTGTCAAGCATCAACTTCATTCCTTCAACCTAACTGTATGTGGGTGCCTATTAATCCCTGCCCTTCCCCCACCTAACCCCATACCCTTCCCAGTCTCTGTCTGTCCATGTTTCCGCTCTCAACCTTCAGTGTCCATATTTCTGAGCTCTATGTATGCACGAGAAAGTGCCCTCTCCACCTGCGCCTGACTCGTTTCACTTGACATGCTGACCTAGCTCCAGCCACATTGCTGCAGGTGGCAGGATTTCTTTGTTCTTTTTAATGACTGAGTAGTGTTCCATTGTATACCTGTACCGCAGTCTCTTTATCTATCCGTCCACTGATGGGCACCTGAGCCAACTCCCATCCCAGTTACTGCCGGGGGTTCTGCCATGACCGTGTGAGTGCTGGTGTTCCTTGCACATGCTGATGGGTATATTCTGAGTAGTAGGATTGCTGGGTCAGATGGTGTTGCTACAGGAAGTCCCCAGCAAGTTCCATTCTGAGAGCATGTTTGTGAGTCCAACCTGTTTTAAGTCCAGCAAAGTTAGCCTGGGTCCCCAACGAACACAATCAGCTATACAGTTCTGTATGTATTTAGCAGGCTATACTGACACCTGGTGGGGAGAAATAACACATAAAAAGCGCAGAGGTGAATCAATGGCGTTCATAATTTGAAGGTTTGTATGTAGGGGACACCGCAGATTTTTAGTTCTTTGAGAAATCACCATGCGGTTTCCATAGTGGCTGTCCTAATATGCGTCCCCACCAGCGGTGCACAGGTGTCCCCGTTTCTCCACAGCCTCACCAGCGTTTGTTATCTTTTGTCTTTAGTAATAGCCTTTCCAACCAGGGTGAAATGATCCCTCACTTTGGTTCTGATTTGCACATCTCTGATGATGGGTGATGTGGAGCATTTTTTTCATATACATGTTGGCCGTTTGTGCATCTTTTCTTGAAAACTGTCTTTCCGTGTCCTTTGCCCCCTTTCTGATGGGATGTTTTGTTTTTTCTATTGAGTTGTGAGAGGCCTTTGTCCCGTCAGGTGAATAGTTTGTGAATATTCTCTCCCATTCAACAGGTGATCTTGGATCTTTTTCCCTGATAAATACTTGTTCTTTTTGTTTTTAGTGGCTTTTTTGGGAAGTCCTCATATCTCTGGCATCAGTTCCCCTGCCATTCACACATCACATCAGCATAGTGCATGTGTCAGTCCATGAACCAACATCACTATTATGAACTGAAGTCTACACTTTATTCTGGTTCCCTCGGCGTCCCCTCCCGTCCTTTTTCTCCCTTGGGATCCCATGTGGCATTTAGTCATGACGTCTCCTGAGACCTCTATGGGTCGAGGCACTTTCTCAGACTCTCCTTGTCCTTGACGACCTGGACAGTGTGGAGGAGGATGACTCAGATGCTTTGCAGAGTGTCCCCCAACTGGGATCATCTGATGTTTTTCTCATGCCTAGACTGGTGTGATGGGGTTTGGGGAGGAAGGTCCCGGGGCAGAGGGACATCCTCTTATCACATCAAGAGTCCACACCATCACCAGGACTCATCACTGTGATGTTGACCTTGACCTTGCCCAGCTGAACGCGCAGGACCCGATGTCCTCTCCAAACCCTGCACTTAGATGGGGTTTGCAACTTCAGAACTTTGGGAGTTTAGAAATGTAACACACTCCTTGGGACCCAGGGGAATAATCATAATAAAACCCAGTGTCTGGGTTTTATTATGTGACTCTCACCCTGACTAGAGTCAAGACGGTGAACAGCCTCAATGCACATGGCTAGACCAGCTCTGAAAACTTCTGAGAGGATTTCAGAGCACCAGATAGGGGGTGTGGACTGCACACCGTCATTGGGACATCTCATCCTCTATCACGCAAGGCTCTAGCGGTGAGATGTCTTGGTAGTTTTCAGGGATGACCTGATGCAGGAGTCTCTGCAGATACCTGCTGGGTAGACTCCTGGGAGGCCACACCTGGACTCAGGGACTGTGTGTCTTAAGCTCTGGTTGACTTGGGCAAGTTGTTCACCGGAGAGGGTGTATTGATGTACAACCTTGTGGTGGCGCCGGTGGGACTTGTCTCCCAACACCTTCCCCAAAACCGCATGCTTTCAAACGACTGATCTCAGAGCACTGACCAGTGAAGTCTGACTTGCTGCCGTCCTCCTAATGCCGCGAGGCTGGGTCTGTTTTCAGGAGCTTGCAGCACGGCTGGCATGTCCCTGTTGGCACTGACTTCTCACGCCCCTGCCCATTTGTTTCATGGTGAACTGGCTTGGGACTTGCTCTTTTTATTGTTTTTTTAATCCTCTTTTTCCGATATATAAGTGGTCGGTTTTCTCCCCAATTTTTCACTTGCACGCGCGCACATGTGTGTGTTTTGCCTATTTGTTTAGATGCCAAGAAACTCCTTTTATGTGGTCAAATATATCAATCTCCTTTTAAGTTTCCTGAGTTTCGAGTCATTCTTAAAAAGGTCTTGTGATGCCAAAATCATATCATTAAAACTGTCATCCATGACGTCTTGTGCTTTCGATTTTCATGGTGAGGTCTCTGACTTGAGGTGGGGATACCATGTCCCTCTGTCTAGTGGGCGAGCCGGCTATGCCAAGACCACCCATGCAAAGTGCCACCTTCACCGTCCAAACCACGTCTCATTGGTCTGCTTGGGTCCGTTGACTATTCAGCCAGTGTGTGTGTCAGCCCCAGACTGACTTTCACCAAAGCAACTCTGTAAGATATGTAGGCATCCCAGGGTCGTGCCCACCTCCTCACTCCAGAAGAATCTATCAGGATCTCCTGGAGGTTCATTTTTCCATGTGAACCTTAGATTCAACTTAGGTACAAAGGAGGCGCAAAAAATTGGAATCACTTTATGGAGTGCAGGCCTTTTATAGGACAGCCTTCCCTGCTAGGTGAATGTTCTAGAAACCCATTGGAATCTGTGGACCAGCTAGGGTTGTGAGAGATTGCATTCAGCTGAGATTTTTTTGGAGATTCTTTTAATACGTTTGCCCATTTCATGATGAGGGATTTACAAGTGCACCTGCCCACACTGTGCCGATTATTCTGAAGTTTTTGACCCCTATGCCTCACCCTCCCTATTCACCCGATCTCACCCCAAACCACTTCTTTTGTTTGTTTCCCGGATGAAAAAAGTCCTCAAAGAGAAACATTTTGCCGATCTGGAAGAGGTGAAAGAAAAATCAGCAGAAGCACTAAAAGGCATCCAAACTGATGAGTTCAAAAACTGTTTTGAGTGGTGGAAAAAGCATCTCGATAGGTGTATTGCGTCCAACAGAGAGTCCTTAGAAGGGGACTGAGGTTTAAACATGTAGGAATAAACGCACAACTTTTTACAAATAAATTCTGGGTTTTTTGAGTTTCTCCTCATAGGTCCAAAAAATAAACGGCTGGTATGGCAGGGGAGCAGCTCGGCTGTGCAGCTTGGTCCAGGGAGCACTGACATCTTGGTCAGTGCTGAGACTCCTTTGCAGGACCAGGGTTTTCGGCTCGCCTGCATGTTTGGGTTCCTCCTTGGTCTTTGGGGTGTTCACCCCACACGTCGTGCACATTTCTTAAAAGTTTTCCTAGATATCTTTTTGTTGCTGTTGTAAATTTGATCTTTCGCCATATGTCCTAGCTAATTACATCTGGGAAAACAGGTGACATTTCAGGCATCCTGCTCTCCCCGGTCACCTTACTGGGCCCTGTCATTTTCCTGAGTTTTCCAGATAGATGATCACATCAACTCTCAATGTGAATCATTTCCTCTGCTCTTTTTCTGTTTTTCCTCCTTGTGTTTCTTTCTCTGGCCCAATTGCACTGGCTTATACCTCCAAAGAGTGCTTCTTCCTAGTGAATATCTCTGCCTTATTTCTACTTTCATAGGAATGATTTTAAAGTTTGCCATTAAGATTATGCTGGCATTGACTGTATATGAGGTTATGCTGAGAAGAATTCCCACTTCCGATCGGGAATTTGTAACGAGACCTTTCCTTCCTTCCTTTTTGACACCAGATCAGTTTTGGTGAGAGCTGAGGGGGATCTCATTTTGGGCCACGGCTCTGGAACAAGTCACCTAAGCACTCATGGGCTTGGTCAAATGAAAATGAGCACAAGAGGTCCAATTAGCCGGGGATTGGCACCCTCTGAGCTGCCTCAGACAAGGCTGGCACTGCGCCGGCCCCAGACCCAGCAGGTTGTGGCCACTGTCATTTCTGCCACCGCCGGACATGCAGGGTACAGCACCTGATGGACTCTCTGGTTTGAGGCCCTCCCTGGCCCAGAGGGGAGATGGAAGTTTCTGTCTGTACTTTGCAGGACCACTGCCCCCGTTGGCTCATTTTGTCCCCACTGTGACCCTGAGAGCGGCCAGTTGAAGGAGGCAGCCGTCCTGGTCTGAGGATGACACAGTGCACAGCTAGGTGCGCCCTATGAGAAAGTGGGAGGTGCCCTCACCCAGTGGGTCGGTCCTAGGACCCTCGGATTCAAAGGACACCTGTACCCTCCCAGCCTGGGGATTGGTTTCCCAGCAGGCCCCCTTGGAGTCCTTGGAACCCAAGGGGTGGGAGATGTCAGTGGAGGAAGCAAGAGTGGCTACACCTTCCCACCGCCAGTGGGTCCCACACGCGGCCTTGTGGCCAGGCCACCGGCTCCAGACACTGCAGGGACACTGGGCCAGGCACAGGCCTGGCCACGGGCTGCACTCCGGAAGGCTCTGATCCCACACCTGCAGCCCACAAGCAACACCTAGACCACGTCCCCAGAACACATACTGTGTCCCAGGGTCTGGGGGCCCCACACACCCCACCCAGCTGGAGAGGGCAGAGCAGTCACTCCTCCAACCTGAGACACAAGCAGACCCCTCTGCCAGGTCTGTCCCTCTTGCCAGAGTCTCAGGGCTGTGTTTGCTGAGCACTCTGCCCTGAGTCAGAGCACGCAGAGCTGGCTGGATCCGGATGCCTTGGGCCCCCTGGGGGAGCGGTAGGGGCCACTGACCCCATCCCCCAGCCAGTGTCAGCTCCCCATGGGGCAGACATCAGCCTCCATCCTGACCTGCTGGGGTAGGGTCCACCTTGGCTCTGCACTGGGATTCGGGGCCTCATACTGTCTGGGGTCATCCGTAAGGTCCACGTGAAGCAGGACGTGGCCTGTACACCTCAGCCCAGCTTGCAAGCACAAGACGTGGCGCCGTCTTCATGAATCTCCCATCGCAGAATGCATCTCCCTCACCCAGAATGGTGCAGACTCATTTCCAGCCCCATGGTCCTCGCGCCTGGGAGTCCACACCCAGAGCTCTGGCTGAGCGCTCCTCTCCAGCCAGGCAGCCAGGGGCAATGCTGAACTCAGGAAATGACCCCAGGGGAGGGGGGTGAGATCTGGGCCAAGCCGTGAGCTCGTGGGAGGAAGACTCCAGGGAGCAGCCGCCTCAGCCGTTGGTCGCCCACGACACATGAGCAGCCACTGCCTGATAGAGTGGCATTGCAGCCTTCCCGCCCCCATGCTGACTTGGCCCCCTCCAGCAGAAAGGAGGAGCCATGGGATTTCGCCTCTTTGGGTCATCAGGAGTCGAGAGACGAGGAGTTCCTGATGGCCACTCCAACCTGCTGGACTCCTACTCGTGCATCAAAGCCCAATGCAGGCATCACCTGCTCTGTGGCACCTTCCTCTGCCTTCCTCACAGGGCATGTACATGCTCACAGCCCCCTGCTCCATCTTCCCAAGTATTTGACTTGGCGATAGAGGGTCCTAGTGTCTGTGTTGGCCCCGACCCTGTGTGTCTGGGTGGACACAGGATGGGGCCCTCAGACTTGGCTGGTGAATGGTTGGAAGAGTTTCTATAAGCAGAGACAGGAGCACCAGCCTGTGGTCCAGGAGAGGTCCCTGCGAAGGGTCCTCCTGGTGCCCCAGCCTGGGGTGGAGATTGCCCCCCAGGCATTGCGACTGGGCCTGGACCTCAGGGTCCAGGCCGCGCCCGTCACAGCCTCCCTGGTGCCTCTCCCTCGGGCGGCCTCCCCAGCCCATGCAGAGGTCTGTATCTCAAGCTCTGGCTTCCGGCCACAACAGGCTTCCCGGCCACAGGAAGTCCGTGTGCATGCCTCCCAGACTCCTCACTGGCCATCACCCCAGGCCCCGGGAACTCACAGGAACCTTCCAGAAATTCCCCCTTTATCTCCCAAAGCCCATCTGGTTCCGTTTAAGGATTCACCCTGTTTCCTCCGGGTCTCTGAGCCACTGAGCCGGGCCCGTCTCTGAGCACAGCGTCATCTTCCTCCCAGGATGGCGATGAGCCCGGATCTCGTGAGCCGCAGTGGGGGGCGGCGGCCCCTCCTCCCACCTCCTCGCCAGTTCCAACCCCAAATCTGCAGTGCTAAAGCGCTAGTTCTTTGTTCCTGCAGAGTCCAACATTGGCCACTACACCACGTGTGGTGGGGGGGAGACTTTCCATCCCGAAGCCCCCAGCTTCTGATATCTCAGGCAGGGACAGCTGCATGGCTCCCCCGCCCTCTCAGTCTTTCTCACTGGGCCTGCTGGGCCCAGTCAGGGCAGGAGGAAGGCTGCTGGTTTTCCAGAGGCTGTTCCATGGAGTTCCAGCTGCTTCTGTTGGAATTAGCCACCAACAGGAGAGCCCTGAGTGGACCTGTGTTCGTTATATTGACGAAAGATGCCAAACTGTAAAATATTGAAGATGACTTCTTCTGGCCAAATACGAATGACCTTAGCCCTGTGGCATCTGCCTCCAGGAGTCCAAAGAACGGGTGCCCGCTGTGGTAGAATGATAGCTTGGCTATATATAACTTAAAAGGACAGAAGTTACAAGAAACCGCAAATCAATACATGCGAGACTTACACTAGTTTGGTCCAGGAAGGCAGGACATTTCCAGGTGGGGCCTGCAGAGTATAGGTGGATTCAAAGATTTTTCTAGGCCAGGTGCCGTGGCTTGTGCCTGCAATCCCAGCACTTTGGGAGGCCGAGGCAGTGGGTTCCTTGAGGCCGGGAGTTCGAGGTCAGCCTGGGCAACATAGCAAGCCCTCATCTCTACAAAATAAAAATTAAAAAATGAATCAGGCACGGTGGTACATGCCTATAGCCCCAGCTACCTGGAAGGTTGAGGCGGGAGGATCACCTGAGCCCAAGAGGTCGAGGCTGCAGTGAGATCGTGCCGCTGCCCTCCAGCCTGGGCGTCCCAGGGAGATGCCAAACTCTGTAACCCAACTCAAAAACAAATTTTTTTCTGACGGACAATTCATCAGCCTGAGTTATCTAAGGAATTTTGAAAGCAGTGCGGGAAACGGGCAGCTTGAGGAAGATAAGGCAGCAGAGACTCTTGAAATGCAGCCTCGTGGGCGGCGGCAGACTTCGGAGAGAGCAGGTGAGTGTCTTAACCGGTGCCAGAGTCCGCAGGAGCCCGCGCTCCAGGGCCGCAGAATGCTTTGATGTCCCTTCTTTATCTGTCATGTGATGTTACGCCAGACCCAGGTCAGAAAGTGAATCACAGAAGTTAGGAACTTGGCAGGGTATGGCGAGATGCTCAGAGAATAGTCCTCAGCAGAATTCCAAAGCCGCTCCCTGGAGGCTCAGCAGCCTCCAGTAGGCCTCCTTCTGGGGGACTCTGCCACGACAGCCTCTGCTTCTCGGAGCGAGCTGGAAGGAGCCCGGCAGCAGGCTCTTCCCTGGCTTCAGAGCCCTTTAGCAAGTCAGGGAGAAGCAGAGGCCTCTGCTGCCAATGGCGAGAAAGACCAGGAGGGAGACCCTCCTCTGGGTGAACGAGAGGGCCTGGGCCCATCACACACACACCTGGCCGTGAGTCCACTGGTCTGTGTTGAGGACCAGAGGGACAGTCATGTGGTGTTTAGTTGTTGTGTTGCCACAGGAAGCGTCTGAGACTTCAGCTTTCAGGGAAGGGAGGACAAGTTTCCCTTAGAAAGTGTGCGGGGGGCCGGCCGCCAAGCCCAACACGCAGCATCTAAAGGGAAAACCAGCAAGCAGGATGGCAGGTGCACGTGAGTCATCGCGGGCTGGGAAGCAGCTGCTTCTCACATGGCCATCGGCCCCACTGGGGTCGAGCTGTGTCCTCAAGCATCAGCTATGGAAACCAGGGAGGGACAAACCTGTTTTGTAGGGGAGTCCAGGCTTGTGGAAAATAGTGAACGTTTTATTACAGAAGCCAGAACCAAGCAGGGTGAGCTGAGGTTCTCGGGGGTTCTCATGGCATGAGGTTGTTTTGTGTTGCCAGCTGGGGCTTTGCAGACCTGGTTCCGCGAGAGGGACCCTCGGTTCCTGAGATCTTGGATGGATACCTTCCTATGACCTGCAGTTGCCATGAGATTCTGGATTTGGGAGTGTTGACAAAATAGCCACATTCTGTAAAATATTAAAAGAAGTTTATTCTGAGTCACATGAGTAACCATGACCTGGGACACAGTCTCAAGAGGTCCTGAGAATGTGTGCCCAAAGTGGTCGGGTTACAGCTTGGCTTCTACACTTTGGGGGACAGAAGTTTACAAGCAAGGATGTAAATCAACACATGTCAGGTGTGCCCTGGTCCAGCCCGGAAAGGTGGGACATCTCGAAGTGGGACCAGGACTTAGGGGGCTTCCAAGATGCTCTGATCGGCAGTGGGCTAGAAAGGTTAAGCTCTGTCTGAAAAACCCAAAGTCAGTAGAGAAAAATGTTTGATTAAGATGAGGGGATTGGCCAGGTGCGGTGGCTCATGCTTATAACCCCAGCACTTGAGGAGGCCGAGGTGAGAGGATTGCCCGAACCCACCTGGGCAACTTGGCAAGACCTCATCTCTACAATAAATCAAAAAAATAAAAACAAAAATTTAGCCAGCTGTGGTGGCACACGCCTGCAGTTCTGGCTACTTGGAAGGCTGAGGCGGAAGGATTGCCTGAGCCCAGGAGGTCAAGGCTGCGGTGGCCATGATTGTGCCACTGTACACCAACCTGGGTGACAGACAGATGGAGATGGTGACTCAAAAAAAAAAAAAATCAGGGGGTTGAGGACACCAAGGTTCTTGTCATGTGGACAAAACCTCTAAGAAGCGGGTGTCAGAGAGGATAAGTGGCAAATGTCTCCTTTTGGACCTTAGCAGATATCCGACTCTTGTTAAATCTCTCCTGGATCTGGACAAGGCCTGGAAAAGGGAGGAGATTTTCCACAGATGCAAATTTCCCCAGAAGGCGGCCTTACAAGGCCACTCTTAAATATGTCCGGAAGGGACACCTGGGGTAAAGCGTTTGTGCTGCCTTGAGGGCTGTCTGCCATAGATGCTGCACAACAGCCAGGGTAGAGTTTGGGGTCTATTTTCTCAGGGCCGGTCTCACTCATCCTGTGATCTCTATTCTCACATTCATGTGGTCAGTTGTGTCTAAACCCCACAGGAGAGGGGGCGTGGTGAGGTGTGTCCGACCTCCAGGCACGTCTTAGCCTGAGACTTAATTCTGCAGGTTTCCCGTGGCCCAGAGGGGGTCCTCAAGTCTACTGGGGGGCTTAGAGTTTTATTTCTAGTCTGCAGGGCTCAGACTCCTTGGGGGCAGATGGACAGAGGGTTTGGGCATCCCACCCAGGCTGAGCATGTCGGGCCAGCCCATGGGCTAAGCTTCTGTCCTGTGGGCCCAGGTGGGCATGAGTCCTCAGGGGTGGGACCTGGGGACCAGGGACCCATGATCCTGTGGGGTGTCTAGGCAGGCCTGACCCAGGGCGATGCCACTCAGTGTCCACAGTGGAGGCCAGGCCCCTCAGTCTCACTTCTGAGGAGGGCTCTGTAGTGGCCAGGACTGGGGACCCACTTTTCTGGAGAATTCCTTCCCCACCAGTGTCCTCTTCACTCACGGGGTCCTGTGGGAGCAGAGGGCTCTGTAGGGTCAGGGCGTTCCTTCGGCCTCAAGTCCAGGAAGCAAGGAGGCAGCCTGAGGGCCCACTGGGCAGGTGGGCACACACCCGCTGGGCTGACACACACTGTTGTCCAGATCCTTGGTGGCGATCATCCTTCCCATGCATGGAAGTTCCCAGCTCAGGTGATAAATGACCTGATCCCCCAGGTAGCCCTAGTGATCTCAGGCACCCCCATCTCTCTTCTGCCCCTCCCCTGTCCAATATCTTATGCCCTCCCAGGGAAGCCTCGCCTAGGGTCTTGCAGACGTGCCACCTTAGCCCTGTCCAGAAGCTGCCAGAATTCAGCGGGGTGTGCTGTCCGGGTTTAGCCCCCAGGCTCCCTGCAGCCCACCCTGCAGTCCACTGGCACAGCAGTGGCCTTGGTATTTTACCCCTGCAGGTGGGAATGCTGAGGCCAGAGGCCAGGAGGACGAGGTGTCTCGAGCCCAGCTTTCCAGGAGAGGTTTGCTCTGGCCTCCCAAGCAGAATGATGGGCTCCTGGCCCTTCCCTGGGGACTCGACCCTCCTCTGGGGTCTTCGGACCCTCCCCTGGGGGCTTGCAACCCTCCCCTGGGGCTTCCCAACTCTCCTCTGGGGACTTGGCTCTCCCCTGGGAGCCCCCGACCCTCCCTTGGGGCCTTCCCCTGGGGCTGGGGACGGCATCAGCCTCAGGTTGGCCTGGTTCCTGGCTGAACAGGTCGTGGTGATGTTGCCAGCATCGTCAGGTCCCTGTGTTCTTATTTGGAGAGAATTCACAGACCCAGGATGCACAGAAGTAAACAAACGGGCGGTTTACTGAGCAAGGCAGGAGTCCACAATCAGGCCAGGACAGCAAAGACTCTTCCCAAGGGCAGAGTGGGGGACAGCTGGAGACCCGCTGTCCAAGCCAGCGCAGAGAGTGGCTCTTGGATCTGTGGTGGCAAAGGGGCTGGTTTTCTGGACAAGCACTCTTGGGAAGAGTGACCTCAGGCTGGGTCTCTGTCACTCCTCCCTCCCGTCAGCTGGGGAGTTTCGGACCTTACAAGGTCACCCCAGGACTGTGTGATGGGAGTGGACTTCCCGGGGTGATTTTATGTTGATGTGTTCCAGTGATAGCAGAACCAGAAAGGGCGTTGAGGCCATCCTGGGCTCCAGGGACACATGCTCTGGGGTCTCCTGATGGTCTGCCTGGTGGTCTGCCCTTGACCACGAGTGCCCAAGATGGGTGTAGCCCCCAGCAGGGGTCGCCTGCAATGATGGCGGCAGGTGTTCACGAGTTTTTAAATCTTCCCACAGCCTCGAAGTCCCCCTTACTCAACCCACCTTCTCTGTCAGTAACGGGGCCACCCACCGACCTCGCCTGTTGCCCAACTGTGCTCCGGTCCAGGGGAGGCAGGCATCCACTTGGCTGTCCCCATAGCAGGGGACTCTCCCAGCAGGGTATCACTTCCCCTGGGGCACATGCTCCCAGCCAGTGGGGACAAGTGACACCCCTTAGGCCCTTCCCAGCTCCAATGGCTCACCTGGTGAGGTGGGGGTCTCCTCAGGGGGATCAGCCACCCAAGGTCCCAGCCTCCAAGTCAGGGCAGCTAGAAAAGTGTCCCTGTGTGGCTTCCCTGGCCCCGGGCACCGGTCCAGTCCCACCATGATCTCAGCCTCTCCCAGTGAGACTGCCTCCCCATGCAAGGGGGCTCGTGCCAGGCATGGTGGCTCTGGCCCAGAAGAAACGACAGTCGTGTCCTGGCCCTTGGCCCCCAGTATGAGCACTGAGTGCCCCCACGAGGAACATCAGGTCGCACTGACCTCAGACCTTGCTGGCCTCCAACTGTGCACATGTCTTCTCTGCCTCTGACTCCTGGGCTCAAGTCACTCACAGAGCAGAAGATGCCCCAGTTCAGCTCTGGCAGCCGGTGGAAGAAAAGGCCTCTCCTCAGTCCAACAGAGCCAGGCAAGGGTCAACCACTCTGAACTGCCAGGGCCGAGGTCTAGGTCAAGGTGTTGCCCTTCTAGGCAGTTACAAACAGAAACACCTTGTGATTCCAAATTCTCTCAAAACCTGTTTGCCCTGGGTCAAGAGTCTCGTCCCAAACCATCCTACCCAGGGTCAAGCTATACACACCACCCATGAGAGGCCAAACTGGGTCCCAGGCTCCAGGGAGACTCTGCAGTCTCAGAGTGTCCTCTGGCCTCTCCGGCCCCACTGGCCAGTCCAGGCCCGCCCTGTGGCTGCCAGGGATTCTGTATTGGTGTTCCAAGGTCCTGAGTTTGTTTGTGAGGCAGGATCAAAGGTCAGAGCCATCCCACAAGCCCCTCGCTGGACAGACACAGGAACCAAAAATTCCCTAAAGGCAGGCACTCATCATCATGGCCGCAAAGCAGTGATTATGGGAAACAGAGAAGCAGGTGTTGGGGGAAGCTCCAGGCAGTGGTGCCTACAGGGGGGAGGCAGGAATCCCTCTGTGACAGGACTTATTCGGGCGAGGCCGGGCCTCCACTCAGTGGTCACTCAAAAGCAAGTCTGAAGCACGAGGATGCTGAGAGGGGCCAGGTCAGGAGGGCAGAGGAGCAAGACCCATCGACCTGGGGAATTCCTGGATCTCTTTCATGGGCTCTAGAGGACACGAACGGCCGAAGACGTCCTTCCAGGGTGTCTCTGCAAGGGTCACATGGTGCTTGTGGCAGAAAGCCTGTGTTTATTTATAATGATGAGCAGGATAACTGGCAGGTGCTTTGCGTTTCCATGATCATTTTCCAATGGTGACCACTACGTTTTCTTTTTTTTTTCTTTTTTTGAGCTGGAATCTCACTCTGTCGCCCAGGCTGGAGAGTAGTGGCACAATCACAGCTACCACAGCTTCAACCTGCTGGGCTCAGATGATCCTTCCGCCTCACCTTCCAAGTAGCTGGAACCACAGGCACACACCGCCACGCCCAGCTAATTTTTGATTTATTGTAGAGATGAGGTATCACCAAGTTGCCCAGGCTGGTCTCAATTTTGTGGGCTCAGGCAATCCTCTCACCACGGCTTCCCAAAGTGCTGGGATGATAAGCGTGAGCCACCACACCCGGCTATTTCTTTTGGTTTAAGAAACGGTCTCACTGTTTCTGGGACTGGAGTGCAGTGGCACGATCACAGCTGACCACAGCCATTACCTCCTGGGCTCAGGTGATCCTCCCACCTCAGTTTCTGAGTAGCTGGGACTACAGGCGTGTGCCACCATGCCCGGCTAACTTTTGTGTTTTTGGTAGAGACAGTATCTCACTATGTGGCCCAAGCTAGGCTCAAACTCCTGGGCTCAAGCAGTCCTCCAACCTCAACCTCCCAAAGTGGGACTACAGGCATGGGTCACTTTCTAACCACATGCGGGTCTTGAACCTGGACACTCTGGCTGGAGACCTGGCAGTCTCACGCACTGTGTCCACATCCAGTGAGGGCATGCTGTACCCCAAGACCAGCTGGAAACCACCAAGGGGGAGTGGTTGGGGTAGTGAGAGGCTGTCATCCCCCTTAGCTGTTTCTCAGAAAAGCAATAAAACAACAAACAGTTAACCAACCCGTCATGCTTAACCGCCACACACAGCTGGGGTGTCACTGAGGAAGCTCAACTGACTGACCGTGATTTGGGAATGTGAATCAGCAGCAGATGAGAGCAGCCCCCAGGGACTTTGCAAATGGGAGGAGCCCATGACCTGGGATGTAATGACACAGGTACAGGGACAAACGAGTAAATTAGCGAATGAGTGAGTGAGACCCATGGCTGTCTTCTGAGCACCCAACTGCGCATCTGACTGAATCGCTGGACACGGCAGCCCAGCCATGGCACACGCAGACTGGACTGTCTCCCCTGCAGGCCATGGCTTCCGGGGCAGGGGTGGGGGACTCC
The DNA here is from genome assembly GCF_000164805.1 of Carlito syrichta. Taxonomy (NCBI): domain Eukaryota; kingdom Metazoa; phylum Chordata; class Mammalia; order Primates; family Tarsiidae; genus Carlito; species Carlito syrichta. Next base: position 102,906 of record NW_007255996.1, on the reverse strand, counting down.
AAGGCCCACTTCGACCCTCCCACACCCCAGGCATTTCCTCCTGGTCACTGAGGGCGTCTCCCTGCCCAGAGGCCACAGGGCATTGGGGCTGGTCCCCTCTTCCCCAAGAAAACTGAGGCCAGAGGGAAGTGACGCGCCTGTCCAGGTCACACAAGAGGGGGCACGTGAGGCGGCTGGGAGCCAAGGTCACACACTTGTGTCCGTGGCACTGGCGAGGCCCCGCCCTCGCTGTGGCTCCTGTCACCATCCTGGGCGTATGGGTCCTGATAGCATCTTGGCAGCGGCCGGGTGCACCTGCCCGGACCATGGGGTGCCAACGCTTGGGGTGCCAACTGTAGTCTTCTCACTATCAGACAGCATTGGCGGCTCCAGCCCCAGATGGTGGGAGCATGGTGGATGAGTCCAGGGACACTGGAGGAGGGCGCAGTTCCCGAGGTCGGTGTGTGCAGGGCGTCTAGATCCATCATCCCTGGAGCCCCGGGAGTCCGCGGGACCTGAGTCACTCTACCCTGCCAAGTGCCAAGCTCCCAAGGTCCTTGTAAACTGTGAAGTGCCACAAGCACCCGGCTTGTTCACAGGGACTCCCTTACCCAGAGCTCCGGCAGTGCTGGGAAGCATGTGGATGTCAGCGAGTGTCTGCCAGGCCTCGCCCTCGGGAGAGTTTTGTGATGGGCAGGACCTGATCCAGTGGGCCGGGTTCACCTTGGGAACCTGCCCCCCAGAAGGTGGAGAGAACATGGCCCTAGGCTCTTAGTGTTCCCCAAAGACTGGGAACAATGTGTCCCCGGCCTCTGAGCATGTGCGCCACCACCACAGCCTGAAACTGTTAGCTGTGGTTATTGTGTAGAGCGTGTGGACAACATGGAGCCTGGTTTCTCCCATCCATGAGGTGGGGACAGTGATCCCAAGTCATCGACGAGAGCTGCAGCTCACTGAGTGCCCATGTTGAGTGTCACACCTCTACAGGCCCAGGTCAGAAGAGTGGGTGTTTCTGGGGATCTCCCTGCTTATGTGGGACCAATGGATTCTCCGTCTACTTCTAGCTCTGAGGGTCCCAAGTCCCAGGAGTCCCCGGACCTGGACAAACTGGGCAAGTTGGTCACCTGGCCAGAAAGTGGCTCTTGTTGGAAACACAGACCTCTCCGCCCAGTCAGGGGTTCAGGGAAATGCTCTTGACGACATTTGGGCTTCAAATGTCACAGGATCCTTTGCGGGAACAAGCCCAAGGCCAGGGCAGGGCTGGATCTCGCACAGTATGCTTCCAAACACATCACCAGCCTGGGCAGGGCAGCCTCGACCTCCATGGCCACCTGGGTGGGACAGCCCCGGTCTCCATGGCCACCTGGTGGCGGGTGGACACACAAGCTGTGGATCGTTCATCCTGCACGGTGTCACCCAGCCACAGAAGGGATGGAGTGCTGGCATGTGGCAGCCCGGGTCCCTCGGAGCACACAGGTGAACGCGTGTTGTGTGGTTCCACCCATGCAAAGCGTCCAGAACAGGCAGACCCTCAGATACAGAAAGTGGCTGGGGCTGTTGGGGGGGGGACTGCGGGGGTGGACAAGCCTTCCTCAGGGGGTAATGACAGAGTTCTGGAATGAGCTCAGGTGATGGCTGCACAGCTATGTGAACACACCAAAACCACAGAGCTCGTGCGTGGGATAGGAGATTCCACGCATGAGTCGTGGCTCCATGAAAACCAAACACCCAAAAACAGGTGACAGGGAAGGCCGCTGCCACTCCCCGGTCAACTCGCTGACTGCAGCTTCAGAGGAGACCGGCCGGCCTCATCCTTGTCTCTTCCCAGAAGGTCTGGGGCCACCAGGCGCAGCCCCGACTTCCCAATGTGGTCGCACCCTAGCCAGCTCGCTCCTTCCCAAATGCGCCTGGCAAGCGTGGGCTTCTAGTGCCGGGAGCGTGCAGCAGGCATGGCTGAGGACTGTCCACACTGAAGTGAGGATGGTCACAAGCCCTGAACTGATGGCCGTCTCCAACTCAAGGTGGAGGCAGCTTGCCTTTCAGCTATGACATCCTGTCACCTAGAATAAGTGTCATGGAGTTGGCACTCAACAGAGGGCAGAGAGTTAACATTTAAGCTGAGGATTATCCCTGGGACTCTGGCTTCCATCTAGGTTGGAACTGATAGGTGCAGCCCTGTTGCCTCCTCTGGTGGGATGAGGGGTCCACCCACCACCTCCCCCTCCTATGGTGGGCTGAGGGGACCACTTCCTGCCTTCCCTTCCTTGGTGGCCTGGGATCCACCTCCCTCTCCCCATCCCACGATGGACTGGGGTCTGCCTCTCCCTCCTCTTCCTCATCCCCCTCCCATGATGGGCTAGCATCCGCCCCCTCCTCCCCCTCCCTCACGGTGGGCTGGGGTCCGCCTCCCTCTCCCACTCCCACAGTGGGCCGGGGTCTGCCGTCTCCTCCCCCTCACCCTTGGTGGGCTGGGGGCTTCCAGCAAGGAGCCCTGGAGGTCGTGCCCTCCCTTTGAGGCTTAGGTTTGGCAAAAGTACTAGGAATTCTGCTGGAAGGAGGGAATTCAGAGAATTCCGGGATTCCTAGCCCCGCTCCAGCCGGGGTGCCCTTTCCCATCCTTGGGTGAACTGCCCGCCACCCACGGGGAGACCCCTGCTGCCCAGATCCAGGCGCAGCCCTAGCAGTGGGGGGTGGGGAGCTGCAGCTGCAGGTCCCGAGGGCGATGGAGGTTGGCCTGTCCCGCCTTGCTCCCGGGGCCTCCTGGACGTTGCCTGCATGGTCAAAGCCCAGCACCACCACCCCCAACCCGGGGCCAAGGGAACAGGCCCTGACGCCCGACGTGGGGAAGGTTCCACAGAGACTTGCCACTGCGAGGATCAGGGTTGCTTCCAGCCCCTCCCGTCAGACTCCTTCCCTCAGAGACCACCATGTATGCCTCTCTTTTGCTCCCCTTTCTTCCACTGAGGAGCATTCGGCTCTTTCAGGACAAGATGCCCCCAGCCGGACGCATCACAGCCCACCTCAATTCCCCATCCCAGGAGAGCCCCCTGCATGGAGCTGGGTGTCCACTCAGTCCCTATCTGGGCAGCCACCTGCCCACCTCCGTTGGCAGTAGGGAGCCCCACATTCGAGTCTGCAGTGAAAGCACTTCTGAGAAGCCCCCTGGTTCCTGACCACGGCCCAGGAAGGGCTGTCATTCTAGTCTATGAGTGACCGGTTTTCTTTTCAAAGGGACCATGCTGGTTTGGTCATGGCTGATGAGGCCATTTCAGGGTTCAAAAGATGAGATGGGCAGGTGGACAGAGAGGGCTGGCGGAGGAGTGGGGCGGGTGGACAGACAGGGCTGGCAGATGGACAGGATGGGTGGACTGACAGGGCGAGTGGATGGGCAGGGCAGGTAGCTGGACGGGGCATGTGGACAGGGCTCTTGGGTGGTGCAGCATCGGCGTTCCAGGTCAGCCTCTGGGTATCTCTGAGACCTCAGGGTGTCCCCTTCGCCCACACAGCAGTGAGCAGCTCGGGAAATGCAAGGGGCATGGATTTCAGGGGCAGGCGTGGGCAGGTGCCAGGTAGGGGCAGACAAGACCCAGGAGCTCTTGGGACCCTCTAAGAGCCAGTAGCCACATTCTCTGCAGGCCCAGGCCATGCAGACAGCAGCCCGAGGATTCCAGGGAGGCCCTGCACTTCCAATAAGCCAGACCCTCCCTGGGCAACTCCTCCCTGGAAGACATATGGAGGTGACTCCTGGACCACCTGTGTGGCCCTCCTGGTTCCGTGTCCGTGGCTGGCGCTCACTCCCCTTGCTACCCTGTGGCCCTCATGGCCCCAGGCTCTAGAAGAGGTGGCCCCCCAGGACATTGCTCCCATCTGGTTTGAAGCTCAGTGTCTACCTCTCAGGCCCCATAAGGAGCTTGTCTGTTGGGGTCACCACTCTTGCCCCAGTAGCTGCCCCGAGATCACTTCAGAAGCACAGGCCAGGGGCCTTGGGCTCAGGGGGAAGGTGGGGAGGATGGGGATCCCCCACCCCAGGTTCCAGTCAGCCTGGTCACACACAGGAAGGGTCAGATGTCTTCCCAAGGCAGCATGACGCAGCTTGATGACATTCCTGCCGGGAGAGCATGGGGGTGACTCGCCAGCTAAGTCCCTTGGAGTGGACACTTGAGCTGCTGTCCGAGCAGTGCCACTGTGAGTGTCCTCATGAACCATGAACGCTCTTCTGTCATGTGGACTGTAGGAGACGTTCCTAGAGGTGAGGCCGTGGTGACGGTTCCCCCAAGGGCCGAGAGGGCACGCACCTCCACACCTTCATAGCACGGCGCACCGCCAATGTGCCCATGTTTGAGCAAAAGCAGAAAGCAAGATGATGCTCCACAGTTTCACTCTGTGTTGCTTTGGTTCCCGCTGGACTGGCCTGTGACCTCCACGTGCTGAGCAGGGGGGTCAAGAAAGCCTCCCACCTGGCCTGCCGCTTTCAGATGCAGACGTGTGGCCTACCCCCTGGCCCCACCAGAGGAGGGCCTCATACCCCAGGGAAAGGGGAGCTTTCTGTCCTGGCCCTCCTGTGACCTCTCGGACCGAGGCTGCACTGCGTGACAGCCAGACCAGCCACACCGGCATACCGCCTATCCGTTGCTCTGTGACCTTGGCTCAGCTTCTAGTCCTCTGAGCCTCAGCCACAGAAAAGGAGCAGCATCCCCACATTGCAAGTGGATTGTGCAGACTGAGAATGTTTCTGCAAGGCATCTGGCACGCAGTAGGTGCTCACAAAACACTGGGCAGCTGTATCACCACCACCACCACCATCACAACTATCATCAGCATCACCCCATCTTCACCATCACCGTCACCATCCTCATCATCATTGTTTTTCATTTTCCCCTCTGTGGAGACACCCACGAGTCCCGGAAGCCCTTGAGCCAGGCCTTGGGCCCAGTCCCCTCTTTATTCACTGGAATACTGAGGCCAGAGCCACAGCGATTTGCCTGAGGCTTCGGTGCCGAGAGCATAGGGGGCCTGGGTCTGGCTCCTGGGTCCCAGGTCACCTGCCTGGCTGTGGCCCTCCAGCTCCAAGGTCTCCTTCAGCCTTGGGGACAAGGAGGCTCTGGCTTCCCTTCCTTGGTGCCCAGCGGCCACCAGAAAGCCACCGAGAGAACCCTTCCGCAGTAAACAAAGCTGCATTCCTTGCCAGACAGAGGACGGAAAATGAGTCACAGGCAACCAGCATTCCAAGCGCGGCCCAGGAGGTCGGGGGTTGGGTTTCGGCGTGCCGTCCAAGAACGCTGAGGCTCACTGCGGGAGGATGACACGTCTGTGTGGGGAGCTGGCACAGCCCGAGGCCTGGAGACGCCCGTGGGAACCGGGACTCGCCGCACACACCATGCCCCCACCCCTGCCCCTCTAACGACTGCATCGGGCACCTCCGTGCCTGGGCTCAGCCCTGCCGCAGTCCCTGGCCTCAAGCAAGGTCCTTGCCTGTGTCACCGGACGCTGGTTCTGATGGGTTCTGGGTCGAAGGGGCAGGTCTGGGGCATTTCAGAAGAACAAGCCCTTTCTGTGCACCCACGACAGGCACTGCCAGGCAAGCGCCAGGGCAGGAAGGGACTGGAAGGTGCCACTCAAGTAAGCAAAGCCGGCCCAGAGGGATCTCAGCCCTGAGCTGAGCAAGGGCGGGAGGGTGGAGGGAGGAGGCCTGGGAACACAGCCCTTCATGGTCTGCAGGGGTCACCCCACAGAGGGTCTGCACAGCCAGCCTCTGCCCAGGCCTGGGTGGCCCCTCGAGTCTGGGCACCCCAGACCCAGGCATCCTGCTCAAGCCCGCCACCTTCCTGCGCCTGCTCAGAGCTGCGGTGCCACATCCCAGGAGCCACGGGCCTGTCCAGCCTCCATGACACCCTGTGGAACATTCCTGGCCCCAGGACTCCTGCTGTGTGCTGCTTTGCTGTGAGCAGCTTGGTGCCAATCCGAGAAGAAGGAGCCCTGCAGGCCTAGGCAACCTCTGCTTGTGCTCCGGCCTCTGTGGGAAAAATGCACCCCAAGCCCTGCAGCCACCCTTGAGTCCTCCCTGTCTGGGGCTTACCCCGTGGCTTCCATCGCCCAGAGGAACCTGGTCCTGGAACCCGGGGCACAGTGTCTGAGCCCGGCAGGTGGAGGATCACAGAGCAGGGATGGGGAGACGGAGCTCGAAGTCCTACCTCGGCACAGCACAGTCTGAGAGGAGGGAGCTCTCATTCCGAGGACGCAACTGCAAGGCCTGGGTCATCGTCACTAAGTCATGTTAAGCAGCCACCAAGCCAAGTGTGCGATAGGGTGGGGGTCAGAGGGCCGGCTGATGCTGGGGTAGTTGTAGTGCATGCATCTGTGTGTGTGCGTGTCTGTGTGTGTCTCTGTCTGTATGTCTGTATCTCTGTGCATGTCTGTGTGTGTGTGTATGTGTGCATGTGTTTGTGCACGTTTGTGTGTCTGTGTGCATGAGTGTCTGTGTGTGTGTTTTATGTGTGTGTCTATGTGCATGTCTGTGTGTGTCTGTGTGTGTGTGTGTGTCTGTGTGTGCGTTTTATGTGTGTGTCTATGTGCATGTCTGTGTGTGTCTGTGTGTGTGTGTGTGTGTCTGTGCATGTGTCTCTGTGTGTGTCAGCATGCCCAGGCTGGCAGGTGGAGTGTAAGAAGACACCACCTTGCCTGGGAGGCTGGAGACATAGATGTGTTCTGACTGGGGGTGCTAGACTCGGCTTTCTCGAATCCTCTCTGGGGTACACTCTGGACGTGATGGCCAACCTAACACTGACCTGGATGGCCCCAGGACCCCTGAGAGACCGCAGCAGAGTGGAGGGCACAGACTAGCATCTCCTCTCTCAGCACCTGGGCCAGAAATGCTTTGGATTTTGGGCAGGTTTGGATTTTTTCGGATTTTGGGAAATCTGCAGTGTGCTTAGTGGGCAACCACCCCTGACACAGAATCCAAAACCTGAAACACTGCAGCAGGCATTTCCCTCAGGCATCACACAGCACATGGAAGGTTTCCAATTTTGGAGAGTTTTGGATTGGCTCTTCAGTTCAGGGGCAGGAGCCACTAGGGTCCTGGAAGTGTTGTCGGTACACCTGTGACCCAGATCCACATCCACCTGTGACTGGGCCCATTTGGAGTCAGGGTCTTGGCAGAGGTGACCGAGTTAGAAATCTCGAGGTGAAACCATCCTGGTCAAGGCGGGTCCTCAATCCAATGACAAGTGTCCTCATGAGAGAAAGGACAGGGAGACTTGAGACACAGAGATACACAGACCCACAGGGAAGACATGTGTGATGGCACGGGCAGAGACCGAGCGGTGCCGCCTCAGCCCAGGGACACTTGTGGCCCTGGGAGCCGTAAGAGACCGGAAGGAGCTCCCAGAGGCTCAGGAGGGAGCATGGCCCTGACATGCTCAACTCAGGGCCTGCAACCTCCAGACAGGAGAGGACGGACATCCACTGTCAAAAGCACCAGGTGTGTGGACTTCGTGGTGGGGCCAAGAGAGGACTCATGTCCACTGTTGTAAGCACTTGGTGTGTGGACTCCATGGTGGGGCCACGGACACCACTGTAGGCAGCTGAGAAGTGGCTGAGGCCAGCTCTTGGGGACTCTCCTGTGCCAGACCCAGCTGGGGGTGCCCCACCCTAGAGAGACAGACCTGGGACTGGAAAAACACAGACTGAATTTGCCAGTGCAGCCACACACCCCCACGGGATGAGAGGCCTACAGCCACAGCGGAACACACCTGGGATGGACATGCCTGAGACAGACATGCCTGAGACAGACAAACACCTGGGACAGCACACCTGAGATGGACACGTCTGGGACGGACTCATGTGGGATAGACAGGTCTGTGATGGACACAGTTGCATGGATAAGCACACCAGAGCCAAACACGCCTGAGACCAGCATGTGCCAGGTGGCAGCACCTCAGACAAAGCCCCATGGAGGAGTAACCACCTCTGAGCCTCGCTACCCCTTGTAGTAGGAATGGTCCTTATCTCCATTGTGCAGATGAGGAGGCTGAGACCCAGGGACACTGGTTAACTTCCTGCAGCCACGAGCTCAGGTGTGTCCATCCCAGGTGTGCTGGTCCCAAGTATGTCCATCCCAGCTGTGCTGTCCCAGTTGTGTCCATCCAGATGTGTCCATCCCAGGTGTGCTGTCCCAGGTGTATCCATCCCAGGCATGCTTCTCCATCTTGGGCACGACTCTACCCCTATCCTCTCTCAGATGCAGGTGACCCTAGACAGGCACACCTGAGTCCAGCAACACCTTCGTAGAAAACAGGTGATCGTGATGAACTACGGTTGTAGGTGTGAGGCTCCCTTCCACGAAGTGTATCCAGACCCCACCCTCAGGGTCTCTGGGCCCCCCTGTCCTGGCACTCACTTAGGGGTCTCTGGCCCCCACCCCCCTCGCCTTTGTGTTGTGGTGCAGACGCTCTGTTGATGTCTCATCCACTCACAGTCTGGGACCAAAATCTGACATCTAGCTCTCTTAGAGCCCTGCTCCCTCTGCAGGCTCCAGGGAGGCCCCTCCTGCCTCTGCCAGCTCTGGGGCCCCGGGTGTCCCTCCAGTCCTGCCTCTGCCGCCACATGCCCTTCCCTCTTGGAGCATCTGCTCCCTCCTCGTCTTTGGGACAAGTCACATTGACCCAGAGCCTGCTGCAACATGGCCCATCTTAAACTCATCTGCAGACACTCTGTGTGCAAATATGTCATCTTCACAGGCTATGGGTGGATATGGATTCTGGGGACAAGGTGGTGAATGGGCACGTGAGGAGAGCCCATGGGAAGCTGAGGCCTAAAGGTCACTTCGCAAACTGGGCCAAGATGAGACCCCAACCCAAGACTCTGGCCCCCGACTGAGAATGTCCCAGCTACATGGACACCCCCAGGCTCCAGCCTCTCCCTGGGTGAGCCAGCTGCCAGGTGCCAAGGGACGCGGATGTGCCCTGCAGGGCATAGGCGAGGGGTGCCATGGAGTCTCCTCCGTGGGACGGGAACAGCCAGGGCCCACCTCTCTACCCCTTCCTGGCCTCTACAGGCCTCCTGGGCCTGGATCCCACATCTGGGGCCATCAAGTGTCCTGGGAAAGTCATCAGATCAGATCCACGGCCCCAGCCAATGGGGGTGTCCACCATGCCGTGTCATTTTACAAAGTGATTTCCCAGCCTGGCCACTCAGGCCCCAGGGCCATCCCACAAGCTGTTTCCAGAAGCTCCTTCCTCAGAGGGGGTGGGAGCAGCTCCCTGGGTGGCGTCTCCAGGCTTCCATACCAAACAGTGCCCATGAAGGTCGCTCCTGGTGCCCGCAGGTGGACAGGCTGGTTGAGGACGTCCCGGGGGCCCACTCCCATGGCAAGTAGGGCCACTGTGGTGCGGCGGGCTCAGGGCAGCCAGAGTGAACATCCCAAGGGGCTGGGTAGCTCAGGCCACCATGGAAGGGAGTGGGCGGGTGGGCCCCCACACCAAGGTATGAAGCTGTGGTCCCCCGAGGGTGCAGGGCAGGTGCCATATTCCAGAGGTGCAGTGTCAGGACTAAGCCAAGACCCTGGTCACTCTGTGAAGTGGGGTTGGCAATGTCCCCACCCCTCTCCTCACCCCTAGTGGGTGCTGCTGATAGGCCAGGGAGGCCCCATCCAGCACAGTAGTCCAGGCAGAGGAGTTGGCCTGAGAACAGGAGCCTGTTAAGGCAAGAGTGCCTCACAGGTAGGGGTGAGCCGGGCACACCGAGACTGGTGACATGATCAGGTATGGGCCAGAGGTTACAGAGCAGGTGACATGGTTAAGTGACATGGGTTAGGTAACACAGGCCAGGTGGCACGGGCCAGGTGATACAGGCCAGGTGTTACAGACAGGGTGACATGGCTAGGTGACATGGGCCAGGTGACAGATCAAGTGAGACAGGCCAGGTGACATAGACCAGGTGACATGGACCAGTGACACAGGCCAGGTAACACAGGCCAGGTGACATGCACCAGGTGACATGGGCCAGGTCAGCGAGGCCCCACAGAGCACCCACCTGGACTGTGTGTGGCCTTGCTAGGACTGGGCATGTTGGGTTTTGGAGCTGGGAAGGCCCCGGGGAGAGTCGGGTCCAGGCTACTCACAGAGCACATGGAGAGACTGAAGCCAGAGGAGGAACAGCTGGCTCAGGGCCACACTGCTCAGGCTGGGAGCGTGGGGAGGCAGACATGTTGGGGGAGCCCTGTTGGAACAGAGTCAGCCGGCCAGGGATGGGGCCTAGGTGAGGGAGGGGAAGAAGAGGGGAAGGGAGGGAAGGGGTCTATGGAATGGGGAGACACACTGGAAAGGCTAGAGACCTTGGAGGAGGGACTCTCAGCGAGAGCTCAGGGAGGGAGGGGACCCTCAGAGAGAGCCCAGGTGGGAGATGGACCCTCAGGTGAACCCACAGCTTGTGGAGGGACCCTCAGGGCTGGGCGGCTGCACCCGCCATGTCCAGCCCACTGAGCCCCTCCCCCCCCCACAGAGTACCCAGCCATCTCTTCCACTCGTTGGTCCAAACTTTTCCCGCCAAGGCCCAAATACTAAATCCTCCCAGCTCCACGGACACAGATGGGCTCTGTCACATATTCCTCATTTATTGTTTTACAATCCCTTAAAAATGTAACAGCCATTCTTGGCACACAGGCCACAGGAGACCCAGCTTGGGATGTAGAAAACGCAGCTCAGCGCCCAGGAAACCCGGCTCAGGGCAAAACATCCTGACTCATTCCCGAGTGCTCCCACCCGCTGTGCCCTTCCTGTTTCCTGAGTCCCAGGCTATGAAGGCTGGCCCTTTGCACCCCCATCGGAATTTTGCCCATGGTGCTTGCTGGGACTCTGTTACCCCTGCAGGGACCCACTGGGCCTGGAGCCCTCACACGCTTGGGGAAAGCCAAGAACTCCTCCACACGCCTCCAGGGACGTGTCTAGCCCCACCCAGTGTCACCTCCACTCTGTGGCCTCCAACCCCATGACCCCAGGACAGCAACTGTGCAGTGTGGCCTCCGTCCACCCAGGCCCGTGGCAGAAGGCCAAGTCATGGATGGTAAAACCAGCCCTTCTTGTCTCAGCCTCTGCCACAGGGTGGTGACAAAGGAGCCAGGACCCCGTCCCTGAGAGTGAGCAGACATGTCCTGGGGACACTGCTGCACCCACCTCACATTCCATTGATAGGAGCGGGGAGGAAGCAGAGTTCCACATGGTGTCAGCCGGCTTTCCGGGGAGACTGCCTGGGGTCTACAGTTGGCGAGGTCCTGAGTCCACTCTGCAGGCGCTGTGGCTACACTGGGCCGGGCACCAGAGCTGCAGAGACCACCTCATCCCTGCCACTGACACTCAGTCCTGCCTGGGAAGCAGACAGGCCATCAGGACCCTGGGGCCAGCCAAGAAGAGTGGTAGAGCAGCCCAGGCTCGAGGGCCTGCTCCAGTTCCCTGCCCAAAGGCTCCATCCAGCGCAGGAACGGCAACAGAGTGGAATCCCCGACAGGCAGGGCTGGGTCTGGTTGTTCCTGGGTCCACCTTGGGTGTGGATGGCATCTCGGGGAGCCTCCACAGGTGGACTCTCCTCCCCCTCTTCCCACAGTGGGGACGCCTGGCCCTGGTCTTCCTGCTGCCGTGAATAAGAGGAGCCGTGTGACCCAGAGCTTGGGAGGTTAATGCGTTTAAGGAGGAAAATATTATTTCTTCCTAAGGGACTTAGAGCGTGGTGAGGGGCGTGGGCGGTGGTTTCTGATCTGCGGCTACGGGGATTGACTGCCGGCTTCCCTCCAGGCTTCCCGGATCCAGCAGCCTGCCCGGGGGCTGACGTAATCCCAATTTCCTTTCACATTCACTCAGAGCTTTGCCCAGAAAGCGGACACCTGTGTCCCAATGTGCTTAACGCCCTCGCGGGCAGGGGTGGGAGCCTTGGTGTTGCGGCTTTGCCCTTTGCGTGGTGGATGCGTGTGGTCCACAGACTGGGGACAGGTGGGGTGCAGGTGAGCTGAGGGTGTGTGCAGGGGCTGCTGCTGTCGGGGTACGGGAGAACCGACTGGAGCTGGCATGTGGGTAGGGGGTGGGCAGGGTGACTGGGTGTGCTCAACGGGATGCGGGGACCAAGGTCAGGTTAGGGCCGGGGGACAGAGCACTGCCCCAGGGTGCAGGACACATGGGAGGCCCTTCGAAGGGAGGGTGTGGGTGCCGGTGGGCAGCCAGTGTTGTTGTGTAGACTGAATACTTGGGGCGCCCAGTTGGGGAGTAGGCTGGGGGCACTGGGTGGTGGTGGCCCTGATACCACGTGAGCTGGTCCCCTGAGGGCCCCAGATACAGGTTAGATTGGGACAAACTGGCAGGAGGAATGGGACAATGAGGACCGGATAGGCCACAGGAGGGAGCAGCTCTGCCCTCCACACCCAACATCACCCCTGGGCCTGTGGTTATCTTTCCGTTGCTGGGAAAGTGTCTTAAGAGATCAGTCCAGAGTCGCTTAAGGAGCTCGAGGCAGGGGCTGGGCTGGGACTTGGGGACCCACATGTGTGTCATGGGCTCCTGGACCCCCCACAGAGCTGGAACAGCTGATGGGGGAAGGGAACATCCTCAATCCTGCCATGTCCCCCTGCAGCCCCCCTCCTGCCGTTCCCCCTCCTACAGCCCACCCCCCACAGCCTGCCCCCCGCAGCCATGTCCCTCTGCCAGGGGGAGGGTGAAGGAGCCCTATGGTCACTAAGTGGAGTTGGTGACATCCATACGACCACTTTAACATGTTCCCCTTAATACAGATCCAGGAAAGCAGATGCAGAAATATGACTGACGTGAGATTTTCCACAAGTTGGTGTACACCCTGGTCTGTTTTGTGTTGCTGTCAGTGAACACCTGGGGCTGGGCCACTCATAAGGGAAATAGGTGTACTGGCTCACAGTTCTGCACAGTGCCAGCACCTGCTGGGCTCCCACTCGTGGCAGAAGGAGAAGGGGAGTTGGTGTGTCCTGTGGCAAGAGCAGAAGCGAAAGGGAAGAGAGTTATTGAAACACCCACCCCTCCTGTGACCTCACAGAGGAGAGTTGCTCATGACCGTGACCATGGGAGGGCGTCAAGTTCATGAGGGAACTGCCCATGACCCAGTACCTCCCTCCAGGCCTTGCCCCCAGCACTGGGGTCATGTTTCAACATGAGGTTTGGTGGGACAGCAGCCAAGCCGCATCAGTGCACAGGCAGATGGCTCCTGGTTCCATCCACCAAGAGGGCCGGGATCCGGGCACCAGCAGCCCTGAGCACCCTTGGAGCCTAGATCTTGGCTTCTAATAGCCTTCTCCAGTCCTAGAAACTAGGGCTGCCTGAAAAAGCAGTGGTTGTGGGGCTGGGTGGGGTATTACCAACTGAGTCTCAATGTCTCCTTGTGCTGGAAACAAGGAAAACTCTCTAAAAACCCCCCACACCCACACAGTGATGTGGGCACCATGATGTCAAAGAGGTACAGGAGCCTCCTGGAGCAGCTTCTGCAGCACAGCTAGGGAAATTCCAGCAGCAAAGTAAATACTGCAGCATGGGGCTATAACCCAAAGTGCAAGATAAACATGCATGAGTCACAGTGAGAGAAATAAGGTACAAATAAATAAATGAATGGAGTAGAAGTGGCAAATCTCTTCCAAATAATGTGCACAGACATGGACTGCCCAGAGTGACCTCCTGCCAGAGTGGGGTGTGTGTCTTAGTTCACTTCCTCTGTTTCCATTAAGAACATGAGACTGAGAAATTTATAAAGGAAAGAGGTTTACTACGGCTATAGAGTCTGAGAAGTCCAAGATTGAGAGACCTCATTTAGTGAGGACCTTCCTGTTGGTGGGTTCTCTGCAGGGTCCCAGGGTGGCTCAGGGAATCCCATGGTGAGGGGGCTAAGCATGCCAGCTCATGTCTCTCTTCCTCTTCTTGTAAACTCACAGTCCCCCTCTCAGGATGGACCCATTAATTTATCAACCCATGAACTCATTAGTCCAGGAGTGGTCAATCCCCTCATGATCACAGAGTCTGACTGACCCAGTCACCTCTTGAAGACCCCACCCCTCAATCCTGCCATGTGGGGTGTTACATTTCAATAAATTTCAGAGTCATTCAACCCATAGCAATATGGAAAGATGGTAAAATGGTACTTTCATGGTGAGAAACTGATGACAGCCTTGGCTGGGTGGTCAAGGTCAACATCACAGTGATGAGCTTTGTTGATGGATGATCAAGGTCAGTGTCATGGTGATGAGTCTTGTGATGGGTGATCAAGGTCAACATCACAGTGATGAGCCTTGTTGATGGATGGTCCAGATCAACATCATGGTAAGGATTCTTGTTGATGGTTGGTCACGGTTAATGTCAAAGTGATGAGCCTTGTTGATGAGTGGTCAAGGTCAATGTCACAGTGATGAGTCCTGTGTTGGGTTGTCAAGGTCAATGTCACAGTGATGTGTCTTGGGATGGGTGACCAAGGTCAATGATGGGTCTTGTTGATGGGTGATCAAGGTCAATGTCACAGTGATGAGTCTTGTTGATGGATGGTCAAGGTCAATGTCACAGTGATGAGTCTTGTGACAGGTGGTCAATAATGTCACAGTACTGAGTCTTGTGACAGGTGGTCAAGATCAGCATTACAATGATAAGTCTTATGATGGGTAATAAAGGTCAATGTCACAGTGATAAGTCTTGTGATGAGTGCTCAAGGTCAACACTATGGTAATGAGCCTTATTGATGGGTAATCAAGGTCAACATCACAGTGATGAGTCTTATTGATGAGTGGTCAATTTTAGCATCACAGTGATGAGTCTTGTGATGGGTGGTCAAGTCAACATCACAGTGATGAGTCTTGTGATGGGTGGTCAAAATTAATGTCGCAGTGATGAGTCTTATGATGGGTGGTCAATGTCAACAGCACAGTGATAAGTCTTGTGATAGGTAGTCAAGATTAGCATCACAGTAATGAGTCTTGTGACAGGTGGCCAACATCACAGTGATGAATCCTGTGCAGGTGTGACTTGTGACAGGATGTGAGGAGAGGAGACCTCCCCTCTGGGATCTTCCTCCCAGTGACTTGACTCTCCCATCTAGCCGTGACAAGAGCAGCAGCAAACCCCACAGAGATGTTCTGCAGACACCCGAGCCATCCTCAGAGCCATCCAGATTACAGAAGACAGGAGAATCTGGGACTGTCACAGCCTGTAGGAGCCTCGGGAGATGAGACGGCTCCCTGACCCAGAGGGTCCTGGATGGGATTCGGGAGCAGGAGAAGGATGTGAGGGAGTGCCAGCCTGAGCTCAGAGTGAATGGTTGAGGCCACAGGGAATTGGTGGCAGAGCCTGGACTGGCCAGAAACTGTCTCACAGGTGTCATGATGACCTGGCGCGCATTGCCCTGGAAGGACCAGAGGAAAATGGCGCCATCTGTTCCCATTATTCTTGGCTGAGGCTGGAGCACAGACGCTATGAGCGCGCCACTCGGGTGGGCCGTGTCCACACCCACCACGGTATGGATGAAGATAGTGGACCATGGCTGTCTGTGAGCACACTGCTAAAACTGCATCCACGCTGTCCAAGACAGCCACCAGTCATGCTCTTCCAAGGTGTAGCGAAGCCTAAAGACCTGACATTCCATGTTATCTTCATTTACTTATATCTAATCAGTTCACGTGGCCCAGGGTCAGTCCCCATATGGGACAGCACAGATGGACCAGCAGAACACATGGACTGTGGGGGGGGACCAGGAGCATGGGACCCATGTGGAGAACCACTCTGTGGTCACTCGCTGTGTGACAGGACATGTCCATAGACGTTCCAGAGCCCACATCCACCCAGGCTGGCCATCCCTGGCCTCCCTTGGTCCACAGGGACACTCCAAGCCAGGTCACACACATCCACAGGAAGTCTCATGGTTTGCCCTGTGATTCAGGGGCCATTTCCAAACCTGTATTCCTCTCCATGAGCACCAGCCTGGGTCCCCCTCATGCAGCCGGGACTCCCCATTGGGGAGGAGGGCAGGTTTCACGAGAGGAGCTGGTCGATTGTACAGGGAGGGCCTGGCCGTCACCCAGGGCCGGTGTGGATTTCATGAGCCGGTGCTGCTCCATTCACATGGCCCTCTCGATGTGCGCCCTCGACTAATATCCTATGATGACCTGGCGCACATTGCCCTGGAAGGACCAGAGGAAAATGGCGCCATCTGTTCCCATTATTCTTGGCTGAGGCTGGAGCACAGGGGCGGAGTTCTGGAAGAACCACGCTGTGAGCGCGCCACTCGGGTTTCTGGCTCTAGCACTGGACTTAGCAGCCGGGAGCATTAAAAGGGAATTGTTATCCCATTTCCACACTTCCTTTGTGGTGCTCAATGGACACCATGCTTGGTTCCATCCCAGGCTGTTGCCCCAGTGTCCTCCAGGCAGCAGGGACAGGCCAGCAGGCCGTGGTGAGGGGAGCGTGGCCTCAGGCCCATGAGCTGCAGGAAGGCTCTCTCACGCCTGAGGCCCAGGGAGTGGAGGGGCCCAGCCACACTTGTCCATCGATGGCCAAAACAGAGTCCAGCCTGGCGGACTCTCTGGGAAACTACAAGCCAGCTTGCCCAGTTCCCTCCCTGCCTGGCCCCAACCCAGACCTGCCCACACAGCATCCAAGTCACCCCGACGCCATGGAGCAAACCCAAAGCAGGGCTCTTATTCCTGCTTTTGAGAAGGAGTGATGAGATGGACAGCCACGCACACAGGTCACGGGCGGCTCGGGTGGCAAGTCCACCTGCCAGACCTTCTGGCCATGTTGTGCCCACGGTGCCCTGACTGTCCTCAGACTGTCACTGGGACCATAGGAGGAGACACAGCAGCCAGAGACGCCCGCAGCTGCCAGGAGGTTCAGGGAAGCCAGCCACCAGCCATCCACATCGTGCTCCTCGGGGGACAGCCCTTGTCCATGCAAGCGTTTAGGGGGAAATGCTATTATTCCTGCTGGTTCTGGGGGGGCGGTGGAAGTAGAACATATTCACTGGGAAGAGCCAGCGTGCACAACGCATGCACAGGCCTCATGGATGACCCTGGGGGGCTCAGCATGGTCTCATCCGGGTCAACGTTGCTTCTGTGGACATGAGGGCCACCCCTCGGGATAGCACCCCAAGACTCAGCTCCCAGAGCAAGGCCAGCAAGGCTCTGGTCCCCTGAGCGAGCAAGACTCCGAGTTATGGGCTGAATCATGTCCCATGTAGGTGTTGGGGTTCTCATCCTCACACCTCGCATGTGACCTTATCTGGAAACAGGGTCTTTGCATATAATCAAGTTCGGGTGATGTCACTAGCATGGCCCTGTGCCAATGAACCGGCATCCTCATACAAAGGGAAGTTCGGGCTCAGCAACACAGATCCGTGCAGAGGGAAGGCAGCGGGAATATGCGGGGAATATCCTCGAGCCCGGGATGGGGCCTGTGCAGTCCTTGCTCATGCCCAGGGGAGCCAGCCCTGCCCACACTGTGGCCTTGGACTTCCAGCCTCCAGACTTGAGAGAATGAATTCTTGTCTTAACTACTGTGTGTTGCATATTGTGATGGCTGCCCAGACACCGCCACCCGCCCACCTATGGGCCTAGTGAAGGCCTGGTCCTGTGCCTCAGGGCACAGGGGAAGAGTCCAGGTGTCTCCCACTCCCATGCCCACCTCTGGGCCTCTCAACCCCGGCCACACCCAGTACCACCAGGCCCCCAGGACCTGGGGATTTGTTGGGGTCTCCTGGGAAGACAGGCCTCATCCCGCAAGAGGTTTAACGGGGCAGGGACCTCCATGCAGCTGACCCTGAGACTGGGGAGGGGGTAGGGCATTTTCCAGAGGGTTCCACCAAGGGGCCCAGTGGACCTGCAGCACTCCGCCACTCCCTCTCACCAGTGGGGACAGCCTGAGGAGCCTGGGCTGTGGGAACGGCCATGGCAGCTCAGAGGCCGTTCCCCAGTGGGGGCCGGTCAGGTCTGCTCCCAGCAGGAGAGCTGAGCCAGTGGCTTCTTGGCCGCCCACCTGCCCCACCATCTGTGGGAGTCTCCTGAGGCTGCCCTGACAAAGCCCTGACAGAATGGGGCCTCCAAGCAACAGGAATGGTTCCCTTACAGTCTGGCGGCCCTGGCTCCAAGTCAGGGATTCATCAGGGCTGCCTCCCCCGGAGGCTGCCAGGGAGGCTTCTTCCAGCCCCTCTAGGCCCCTGACGGCTCCAGGTCCCAGCACATGGCCACATCTCTCCAGCCTCTGCCCAACTCCACGAAGTCTTCTCTGTGTGTTTCTCTGTGGGGTGTCTCTCCTCTGTGTCTCTGTCTCCATCTCCATCTCCATCTGAGGACATCCATCATGGGATGCAGGACCCACCCACTCCGGGGTGACTCCATGGCACCCTGACCACCTCTGCAAAGACCCTGTTTCCAATAATGCCACACAGGTACAAGGTCAAGGTCAGGACTTGGGGTCAGTACTTGACATCCTATTGGGCCCCCACTCCACCTGGGCAAGGCGAGGTCCCCTGCATCCCAGGACTGGGACTCCTGCAGATTGGCTGATGAGAACAGCCTCTCCTGGGATAGCAGGTGAGGGGCCAGTCCTGTCCCAATGGGCTAGGTCACACAGGAGGGGACAGTTGACGGTCCAGGGCCAGGTTCAGGGGTATGACCCACGCAGCCTGCAGTGGGTCCAAGGGCCTCCCAAGGGTGCTGTCAGGGTTAGGATCTGGGGTTGGTCTGGGGAGCCTGCCTGAGCCATCCCATCTGCCCTGAAGCCCAGCTCTCCAATTGAGGGACTGCTGGGGACCAGGCCCCTTCCCCAAACACCACAGGCTGTTGAGGGGTGGTCACATAGGCCCTTGGCATCATGCATGTGCATGTGTGTGCATGTGTGTGCATGGGTGCGCATGTATGTATGCATACGGGCAGCTCTCCCAGAACAGAGCTCACCCACGCCCCCAGGGCCAGGTCTCGGCCCCTGCCTCCCACATGGGCCCCAGTGCACCACGGGCCCCCTTGACCCCAGTTTCCATCTCTTCACTGGAAAGATTCATGGGCCAGCATGGCTCGACCAAGAGGCAGAAACTCCAGCAATCTGGAAAAGGAGCAAGTGCCTCTTGGCCGTGGGCCAGTGCACCCTGATGGATGTTGAGACCTGAGAGCCCAGCTGAGGCCTCCCAGCCATCAGAGCCAAGCAAGGCCCCCACCCAGTGCCCTCACACAGGCCCAACAGCATACACACTGCACATGCAGGCTCACATACACAGAAGGGCAGGGCACACAGAGCATGCCACACCATACACACACCACACACAAGCACACATGCACACACTACACACCACACAACACTACACACACACCACACACTGCACACAAGTGCACACATATATGACACACACTACACACCACACATGTAGGCACACACACCACATGAAAGTGAATATGCACATACCACCCACCACACACAAATGTACATGCATGCATACCACATACATGCACACACCACACACAGTACACAGGGCACACACCATGCACACCACACCCTACACACACACACATCACCCACCCCATGTTAGCCATTGCCCGACCCTCCAGGCAGCAGCAGGGGCCCCTCTGCCAGCCAGACCCCAGGGAAACCCCCATTCCGGAGTGTTCCTCCCCGCCCCCACCCCAGGGCGACTGTGTGAACATAGAGCTCTTCATTACAGGAGAGAAACACTTTCCACATTTAGGGAGAAGCCACTCAGCAGGCCCAGCCACCTGACTGCAGGCCCCACCATCTGACCACAGCCCCCACCATCTGACCATAGCCCCTCCATTTGACCGCAACACAGCAGGGTCACCTGCCTGCAGGTCCCTCCCACCTTTGGCACGACCCACATGGCTCCAGTCATGCAAGGACCCAGATGGGACCACACAACCTGGCACACACCCCCTCATCCAGGCATGAGGCCGCAGGCACCACCTGGCCACCCAGCCAGCCTGGTCCAGGAGTGCCAGGAGGGTGGGGCAGCCCTGCTCCCCATCCATCTCAGCTGCACTACCCCCTGCAGATGACCAGGCAGTTTGCCTCACTCCCTGAGCCTCAGTTTCCCCTTCTGAAAGGGGCCACAACCTGTGCTAGCTGGAGAGGCCATGCAGCCTAGACTTGCCCAGATCCCCCAAGTCAGCAGAACAATGATCCAGAGATGCTACGTCCTGACCTCGGGACCTGTAGATGTGACCTCCATGGCATGGGACTCTGCAGATGGGACTGGCTTGGGACGCGAGTCAGGTGGTGATCTGGATGTCCAAGGCCCATGTCATCAGCGGACCCTGCTCAGGAGGGGACACCGATGAGAGCAACAGAGGCAGGAGGGCACAGCAGCTATGCGGGTGGAAGAGGCGCCGGCCAGGAGTGCAGACTCCAGAGGCTGGAAAGGCAAGGAGCATCCTCCAGGGGCCTCCGGAAGAGGCCACCCCACCCACACTGCCCCACCAGCAAATGAGGTAGGGACTCTGCCTTCCAGAATGCAGGGGTCTATCTGTGATTTAAGCCTCTGAGTATGTGGTTGCCCCGGCACCGTGTGACCTCGGATGTGTGTTGTGACCTTGCTGGTCCTTTTCCCAGAGGCCTGAGCATGTCCTCCCTGCAGACCCGGCACTCACTAGCAGGTTGCCGGGCAGTACGAGCCTCTGTTGCCTCACCCACGAAAGGGAGGTGCTGGGCCATTTCCCGAGAATCTGGCCTCCCATAGCCCCTCCGTGGCATTGGGACGGCTGTCTGGAAAGACTTCCATCAGAAGCCCAGCCTCGGGAAGGCCCTGACCCTGCGGGAACCAGCGCACCCAGAGTTCCTGTGTGATGATCCTGAGTGGAGTCAGAGGCTGAGGGGTTGCCTGGCTGTGGACGACCTGGGGTACCCCCGGACTGTGGATCTGGGGTACAGACGGGCCCCACCCCCACTGCGGTTTGCAGGCCCTGGCTGCTGCCTCCCCCTAACCCCAACCCCACCCCAAGGGCAGGGCAGGACTGACAGGCTCTGGGGTGGGCTCAGGAGCTGGGTCCAGGCCACACTCTGCCCTGCCCCCACCCTTCTCCACTATGCCTGTCCCGGCTGTGAAGTGATGGGTGTGATAGCTCGTGCAGACGACCCCGCTGAGGTCCGCAAGCAGGCTTCAAAACTGGGTCATCCAGCTGACAGATGTGTCAGCAGCGTGCTCTGTGTGTGCTAACAGGGTGTCATCTAGCCATAAACAGAAATCAGGCCTGACACACACTCCTGCATGGATGGGCCTCAGGAAGCCAGCTGCAAAGACCATGAATCGAGCAATTCCGTGTGCATGACATGTCCAGACAGGCCTGTCCATGGAGGCAGGGCAGATGCGAGGCTGCCGGGCTGGGGAGGGGAGCAGGTAACTGCCCATGGGACAGGTATCTTTTGGAGTGATGGAAAAACTCTGCAGCCAGATGGAGGTCATGGTTGCACAGCTTAATGCCACCGAACTGTGCTCTTTAAAATGTGACAGATGGCTGGATGCGGTGCCTCACATCAATTATCCCAGCACTTTGGGAGGTGGAAGCAGGAGGATTGCTTGAGGCCAAGTTCAAGACCAGCCTGGGCAATATAGTGAGACCCCATCTCTACAAAAAAAGAAAAAATCACCACACTGTCTTCCAAAGAGGTTGCACTAGTTTGCATTCCCACCAGCAGTATAGAAGCGTTCCTTTTTCTCCATCCTTGCCAGCATCTGTTGTTGTTTGTTTTATTAATGATGGCCATTCTTACTGGGGTTAGGTGGTATCTCAATGTGGTTTTGATTTGCATTTCTCTGATGATGAGTGGGGCTGAGCACTTTTTCATGTGTCTGTTGGCTGCCCATGTATCTTCTTCTGAGAAGTGTCTATTCATGTCTTTTGTCCACTTTCAAATGCGGCTATTTGTTTTTTTCCTTTTGGCATGTTTGGGCTCCTTGTATACCTAACCCTGAATTGTACCCCACACCTTTATAATAAAAAAAAAGAAAAAATTTTAAATAGGAAAGCAAAATGTGACAATAAGAAAGCTCTTGCAAACCTGGCGAAATGACAGATTAGCACAGAGCCCTAGCAACCAACCTAAAGAGAATACCCTTAATTAGCCAGAGCCAGGCATGGTGGCTCATGCCTGTTGTCCCAGCTCTTTGTGAGGCTGAGGCTGGAGCATCACTTGAGCCCAGGAGTTCAAGACCAGCGTGGGCAGCATAGCGAGACCTCATCTCTACAAAAAATTTAAAAGTCAAAAAATTAGCCAGGCATTGTAGCACATGCCTGTTGTCCCACTATTTGGGAGGCTGAGGCAGGAGGATCACCTGAGCCCAGGAGTTTGAGGCTGCAGTGAGCTGTGATTGTGCCACTGGCCTCTAGGCTAGGTGACAGACAGTAACCAAAAAAAAAAAAAATTAGCCAAGTCACCGCCCTTTGGAGGGCACTGCAGACACCAGGGAGTGGGATGCCATCCTGAGAGTGCCAAGAGTGGTGCCAGTGTCCACAGTGGGCAGCCAGGCACCATGGTGAGTGTGGTCAGTGGGCCACCAGGCTGTCGAGGGAGTACCCTGGGCTCCACAGCCTCTGTTTCTCTGATCTCACAATAGCAGCAGCTGTTGACATGCATCAGTGAGTGTTGACGAGTACTCATGTGTTTTGTGTGTTGACATGTGTTGGTGTGTGTTGACATGTACCTGTGTCTATTCGTGTATTGACATGTGTCAGTGTGTGTCTCTGTGCATTGAGTGTACCTGTATGTGTGTTGAAGTATACCCATGTGTATTGTGTATTGACATGTGACAGTACATTTTGGTGTGTACCCATGTCTGTTCGTATGTTGGCATGTGTCCGCATGTGTCTCTGTGTGTTGATGTGTGCCTGTGTGTGTATGTTGACATGGACCTGCATGAGGACATGTTGATATGTACCTGTGTCTATGTGTGCGTTGACATGTGTCAGTGTGTATGCTGATGTGTGTCAGTGTGTGTCTGTGTGTGTTGGTATGTACCTGTATATGTCTGTATTGATGTGTCTCTGTGTCTATGTTGTGTATGTTAGCATTTGTCTGTGTGTGTCTGTGTGTGTGTTGACATGTACCTCTGCTGTTACGTGGGTGCAGTTGTGAGTGTCCTCAGACGCGCACATGAGGGTATCCAGGCAGCACCTAGAAAGAGCTGCAGTTGCCCAGCCTGCCCCCTGCAGGCCCCTCACAACCCCTGGCAATTCCCCACCCCAGCCTGGGCAGGGTTGGTCCCTGGCTGGAGAGGCAGGGCGGTGTGATCTCCCTGGGCAGCATAGGGGTCATCAGGGCACAGACCCGGGGTGGAGAGAGAGCGATGGACTTGGAGACAGGATTCGAGCCCCACCTCCCCGCACCCTCAGGCCGCCTCTCTCGGCCTCAGTTTTCCCATGGACAGTGTGGGGGACAACCCTCAGCAGAGGTCGTGAGGACCACAGCCTGGCACCAACCTTCCCACGGGCCCAAAAGTGGCCAGCAGCAGATGGCTAGTCCTCAGCCCTGTCTGAGTTGGCCCCAAGCCCTGGGAAAGCCCTCCCCGCAGATGTGGGCAGTTCGATCTCAGCTTCGGCTCGGCCCTGATCCTGGGAAGCCGTTCCCGAACGTGGGCCCGGTGTCATCTGGGACATGGGAGGTCGCCCATGGCCTCTTCCCTGCCCAGCGTCCATGGTGCGGGGATGGGCCCTGTGGGGCAGGGAGGGCCAGGCCCGGGCAGCAGCCTGGGTGGTGCAAGGCCAGGCCAGTTTGGTCTGGCTAGCCACGTGTGGGCCAGAAGTGCCCAGCCTTTCCAAGGCTGCATGGAGTCATTCCACGTCATCTGCGTGTCTGCAGGTCATGACCCAATTAACCCTCATGCCACCCTGCAGTGAGAAGATGTACAGCGGGCGCTAGCCAGTTCCCATGCCGTGTTAGTCATTACGTGGTGACTCAGGCTGTGAGGGAGGCTGGGGACCTCGGTGAGGACGCGGAATCTGCTGGGTGGACGGGTGGGAACCAGAGCCTCCTCTGCCTCCAAATCTCTTTCATCACCAACTTGGGGACGCCTGGGGCAGTATTTTGCAGGAAATTCACTTGGTCCAGGAGGAATCCGCGGCCCAGGGGTAGGGGAGAGCGCATGACAGAGTCACACGTGTACAAGGAGTTGGGGAGGCCACCCACGGCCCAGACTCCTTGCAGGGCAAGTCTCTACCCTCCGCCTGCCTCTGCCCACCCACAGCTGCCTACGCGCCAGAGGTGGTGGGCCCTTGGCCCGAGAAAGACAGAGGCAGTTGTGTGAGGAGGCCCCATGGAGCAAACAGCCCAACCGGACTCCTGATGCCTGGGACTCTGGCCTCTGCCTCCAAGGTCCCACCAGCTGGGAGGCCCACACACCTGGTGGGGCTGACCTTCCTGTCTAGCCTCCAGGGAGCTGTCTTGGGCTGAGCATCATGCTGTGAGAATTCCGTGGGCTGAGCATGTTTCCCGCATCATGGGGCCATTTAAACACTGAGAACCACACAGCTGGACGTCTGGCAAAGTGGACCCACCCGCCTTGTCACGACCACCAAGGTCCGGGAGTTCCCACATCTGGGAATTCTGGTCAGGACCCCCGAGGCGGCCTCTGGTCTGCCCACGCTCTCCGCAGGCTGCGGTTTAGAATTTCACATCCATGAAGTCACACAGTGCGTGCTCCATTGCGTCTGGCTCCTTCTTAAGCAGTACCATGACTCTGATGCGTGGTGTTCTGCTGCATCAACATACCACATGTGGGGCCACGCCACAGCCTGGTGTTGTCTGTGGCCCTCAGTGGACACCCAGGATGTCTGCAGCCTTGGGCTCTTCTGTCCAGCGGGGCCCTGTGGTTTTTCACACAGCCCTTGGGTGACATGAATCCACCCACATCCTCTGGGATTCCCCTTAGCAGTGTCACGAGTCACTGGCCTCTCAGCCTCTGACATGCCACGAGCAGATAGTCAGAGTATTTGTGGCAAGTTACATACCCACAGGCACTCCGTGGTGTTCTGGTGGCCTGGTGTCCTCACCAACGTTTGGTATCGCCTGTTTTTTGTGCCTTTTTTTTCTTGTTTTGTTGTGGTGGTCATTCTGGCTAGTGGGGAAAGAACCCTTGCTGTGTTTTGACTTCTATTTCGCTGTTGTCAAGGATGCTGCGCACCTTCTCTTCTGCACAGTATTTACTCAAGGCGTGTCCACTTAGCTAAGATGGTGTCTACCTTTTCTTTATTGATTTCAGAAGCATTTAAAAATACTTCCCTGCTAGGCTCGGTGGCTCAGCCTGTCATCCCGCGCCTTTGGGAGGCTGAGGTGAGTGGATTGCCTGAGCCCGCGCGTTCGAGACCCGCCTGGGCAGCAAGACCTCATCTCTACAATAAATCAAAAAATCAGGCAGGCGTGGTAGTGCATGCCTGTAATTCCAGCTACTTGGAAGGCTGAGGTGGAAGGATCACTGGAGCCCAGCAGGTCGAGGCTGCGATGGCCGGGAGCAGCCACTGCACTCCAGTCTGGGCGACAGAATGAGACTCCAACTCAAAAAAAAATAAAATTAAAATAAAAATAAAAAAATACTTCCTGGTTGCCAGTCCTTGATTGATGAAAAGCTTTGCAAATGATTCTCTAACAGGGCTGCTCACGAAATTCCTTCCCTGTCTTTTGATTATGAAAATGGTCAGACATGCAAAAAAACTTAAAAGAACTCCACGGCACACTCCCATCACCCCACTTGGACTCCAGAGCTGACCCTGGATATACCGGTTCAGTCCATCTCCATTCTTCATCAATTCATCCATGTGTCTTATTTTTGGATGCATTTCTAAACAAGTTGCAGACATGAGTACACATTGCTCAGAGTATTTCAACACGCATGAGGGGGGACCCAAAAGAACAGAATTTATTTATTAAAAGGTCGTGTGGGCCAGGCGCAGTGGCTCAAGTCTGTAATCCCAGCACGTTGGGAGGCTGAGGTGAGGGGATTGCCTGAGTCTACGGATTTGAGAACAGCCTGGGCAACTTGGTGAGTGCTACCATTTTTTCTTTCTAAAAAAGAAAAAGTTAACCAGGCATGGTAGCGCATACCTGTAGTTCTGGCTACTTGGAAGGCTGAGGTGGAAGGATGGCGTGAGCCCAGCGGGTGGACACCGGGGCGTGAGTATGCCACTGCATTCCAGCCTGGGCAACGGAGTGAGTCTCCAACTCAAGAAAAAATTGTGAGCATTTATACTTACACATTTAAACTTTAGTCACCTTCAAAGTCCCCTCCATTTGAAGCAATACACCTATCGAGATGCTTTTTCCACCACTCAAAGCAAGTTTTGAACTTGTTCATTTTGCTGCCTTTTAGCGCTTCTGCCATGTTTTGTTTCACCTCTTCCACATCTGCGAGATGTTTTCCTTTGAGGACTTTTTTTATCCAGGGAAACAAAAAGAAAAAAGTTGCTCAGGGCGAGATTGGGTGAGCAAAGAGGATGGGGTAGGGGGATCTTGCTGTTTTTGGTCAAAAACTGCTGAACACTCAGCATGGTGTGGGCAGGTGCGCTTGTCAATCCCCATCATGAAGTGGGCAAACATGTTAAAAGAATCTCCAAAAAATTCACTGAAGCCAAACATGGCCTCTCACAACATGCTAGATGGTCCACGGGTGCCAACGGGTTCCTAGAACACTCACTTGGCAGGGGAAGCCAGTACTGCAAGGGACCACCCTCCAGGAGGTAATTCCGGGTGTTGGGATCCCCCGGTGTATCGTTAATTTAGAAGTCAAGTTTTGTGTATTGGCGCTTTACTTTGTGTGAAATGCGCAGATTGGAAGCATGCCATTCAATGCCATTGAGGAGAGCCAGTCCTTATAAACCAGTATCTGTGAGACTCCAAGCACCCGTCTCCTCGTCGATGTCCACACACTCCTCCCCCATGAAGACCTGGAACACAGAGAACTGACCCATGGTGGAAAAGGGAGCCAAGGAGCGCACGCGTGCCCTGACAACCGATGACATCAGCACCTTTTCGTGTGCTTATTGGCCACTTGTGTATCTTCCTTTGTGAAGATACACATTTTGCAAGTATTTTTTCCCAGTCTGTGTTCATGCATTTTCTGTTAATTTTCTGTTCGTTGCCAATTCATTTTCTTGATGATGACTTTTGAGAAGCACTAGTTTTTATTTTGTTGAAACCTGGTTTATAATCGTTTTTCTCCTATGCTATTGTTTTTATGTCCTGAAACACCTTCTCCAATTCCCACACTGTGGAGATAGTGATCTAACTTTTCTCTTCAAATCATCATAGTTTGAGCTTTTATGTCTGAGACCCTTCTTGCATGAATGTTGGGGTATATAGACACCCAGTTGTGTCCACACCATCTGTAGAAAGGACCCCCGCACCCACACCACCACCGCCGCCCTGGATAGTTTGGGCACTTCTGTTGAAAACAAATAACTGTGCAGGTGTGGGTCCATTCCAAAGCTGTCAGTTCTGTTCTGTGGTCTATTTTGTGACCCTGATGTCAGATCCTATTATCTCTCTGCCACAGCTATAGATTGAGTCTTAAATTCAGTTTGTATAAATTCTTCAACTTTGTTCTTTTTTATTAACTGTCTTGCAGAGACAGGGTCTCACTGTGTTGCCCAGGCTGGTCTTGAACTCCCGGTCTCAAGTGATCCTCTCCCTTCAGCCTCTCAAAGTTCTGGGATTACAGGCACAAGACACTGAGCCCAGCCAACTTAGTTCTTATTTTTTTCTTTTTTCTCTTTCTTTTTTTTTTTAGGAAGCAGGATTTATTGAAAGAACAGAAAAGTTCCCACAGTGGGAGGGAACTCAAAGGGGTTGCCCAGTTCTTATTTTTCAGTGTCACTTCAGGTATTCTTAGTCCTGTACATTTTTCTTTAAGTTTAGGAATCAGTTTGCCATTTCTACTGAAAAATCCTGGTAAAATTATCCTTAGAATGGTATACATTTAGCGATCAGTTGTGGCTCCTGGTTCCCACATAGGATGTTGAAAGCTGGAAAGAGCCTTCCTCCTGTCCCCACATGTCACCCGTGCATTCACCATTTCTGATGCTCCCAATCCTTCCAGAAGACCAAGGCCTCTGCCTCAGCCTTGAGAACTCCACACAGTGTTTCTTATGAGAGAGGACAGCTGCCACTGAATTAGCTTAATTTTGCTTTTATCTAAAAATATCTTCATTTCACCTTTAATCCTGAAGTACATTTTTGCTAGACAAAGCATTCTGGGTTGACAATTTTTCCTTTCAGCACCTCAACAACGTTGTTCTAGCAGCTTCCGTGGTTGTTAATAAGAATCCATTGGTGATGTGGGTCCTTTTTTCCCTGGATTTTTGGTACCATACCATTTATCTTTGGGTACTTTCAAATGTCTCGCTCCATCTCTTGTTTCCAGAGGTCTGACTATGACATGCTCAAGTGTGGTTTCTTTGTATCCATCTTGTTTGGGCCCAGTGATGTCCTTCTGTCTATAAATGTATCTTTCACCAAGTTGGGGAAAACCTTGACTGCTGTTTGTCCAAATAATTTCTCTGGCCCATTCTCAGCCTCCACTGCCCCCTCTGAAGTCCCCTCTGAGACTCCCGTTTCGCACATGGCAGACCCATCAGCACTGCCCTGCAGGCCCTGGGCACTGTTAATTTTGCCCTCAATCTGCATCTCTTTGCTTTCACTTCAAATCATCTCTGTCCATCTGTGCTCAGGCCCTCTGATTTTATCCCTCTGTTGTCTCTATTCTGCTGTAGGACCCCGTCTCATGAATCTCTAAATTGCAGACATTGTATGTTTTAGTACTAGACTTTCTATTTGTTTCCTTTTTGTCACTTCTCTTTCTCTGTTGAGGCTTTCTGTCTTTTTATTCATTATGAGTATAATTTCCTTTACATTAAAAAAAATCTTTTAGACACTTTTCATCTTCCAAAAAAAGTCCTGTTGTTAACATATAAACATCTCATTCTCTCAACAACAACAAAAAAAACTATAACTATCAGCTGCTTGCTCCATTATATGCACAGGAAATGGCCACAATACAAAAATAAGAGAGAAAAAAGAAACCTAACAGTCTCCAATGTGTGCTCTTTATGTAGATATGTCTCCATGTAAAAATATTTTGAAGCTTCTTACAAAATTATTTACACCATGTGTCATCTATTTATGCATTTTTAGGGCAACTTTTATAACAAACAAAACTATAGTTTATCATGTTGGTTGTTTTCTTTTTAAAAAATCTTACTGATCTGGGCATGGTGACTCACACCTGTAATCCCAGCACTTTAGGAAGCTGAGTCAAGAGGATTGCCTGAGCCCAGGGCTTCAAGACCAGCCTGGGTGACTTGATGAGACCTCATCTCTACAATAAGTCAAAAAATTAGCAGCGCATGGTAGTGCTT
Organism: Carlito syrichta; assembly: GCF_000164805.1. Classification (NCBI taxonomy): domain Eukaryota; kingdom Metazoa; phylum Chordata; class Mammalia; order Primates; family Tarsiidae; genus Carlito; species Carlito syrichta. The sequence goes on along the minus strand of NW_007255996.1, from coordinate 73,547 downwards.
GCCTGTAGTTCCACCTACTCAGGAGGTTGAGGCAGGAGGATCTCCTGAGCCCAGGAGGTCGAGGCTGTGGTGAACCGTGGTTGTGCCACTGCTCTCCAGCCTGGGTGACAGAGTAAGACTCTGACTCAAAATAAAAATAAAATTTTTAAGTTTTTAAAACCTTACTACACTGCCATAAAGTAAAGATAAACAATGTTTTAAAAACAAAATTAAATTTTCTTTTCAATTAAGACCCCTCTGGCATTTTGCTTATTTATTCTGCCTTTGGTTAACAGGATCGGCGTCACATGACTACTTTATATCACATATGTAGTTTCCTTGGCTAGAATGTTTAATTAAATGCAGTTTTCACATATCGAGATGCTTACTTGTGCATTACTGTCAGTTAAATAGCAACACATGGATTTTTCAAGTAATACACACAATGAGACAGTACTTTTATCTAAATCACAGTGAGGTTTAGTCAATCTGTCATTAATACTGACTTAGTGTCTGCCTTTAAACAGCAATGATAGGTTGAAACTATAAGGAAGTAAGTGCTACATGGATGCGATACAAAGTCGCAATGTACCCTTCACATTCCAAGTCTGGGGTCAGAGCTGCCTTGTGTCCTGCCTGCTGACTCTGACCTCAGGGGCCCATTGCGCCTGACCCTCGCTGGCTGTCTCTGCCCTGGAGACGGTGTCATGTCTTCCTTTGTCTTCACGTGAGGGTGATTTCGGGTGGCATCCTGGACATCATGAGTGATGTGTCTTGGAACCTCAGATTCCACTGTCCCTCCAGAGAGAGACACCTCCAACAGCCAGCATTTACATCTGACAAACCCTAACTGCACACGCTGTCCCCTGGGTTGTGAGCAGCAACTCAAATCTTGATTCTAGGATCTCAGCTTCAGTGGGAGTACTGGGGTCCCAGCCCATGCACGTGGGACTCGGAAGGGTCTGCAGGCATTCTGGCAGAGTTTATTTATTTATCTCTCTATCTGTTTATTTTGTTGTTTATTTTTTAATTTTGGGGGAGACAGGGCCTCACTTTGTAGCCCAGGCTGGTCCTGAATTGAGCCTGAATAGGCTCAAACCATTCTCCAGCCTCAACCTCCCAAAGTGCTGGGATGACAGGCATGAGCCGCCACACCTAGCTCTCTGGCAAAGTCTAAGCCCAGGTTCTCCACAAGCTGCTGTCTCCTGTTCAAGACTCTTCCCCACTCCAGCATCTGCAGCTCCTTGAACTCCCGTCAGTCTCCCAGTTCTTCCGCCCAGCAAGACCACAGGGTTCACACCAGGGTTGTGGCTGTCCCACACGGTGCGGACGGCTCTACTCTCAGACCAAGAACTGTGAAAAGCAGAAACCACATAGACCCACCTCCATCTCCGCGTGTGGATGCCCCCTGGTACCCCCAGGTAGCGTTTTTCTGATATTTCGTCTATGGTCTGTAGTCGTGACCTGCATGGGGCCTGGGTTGCAGGAAGCCACTCGGCGATGAACAGAAGCAGAACGTGGGTTGCTGATTTCCTCTCATGTGGTCTGCTGGTGAATGTTCATCTTAATGTTAAGACAGTTCGCTGTATCAATTGTTTTTCTTTTTTTCTTTTGTTTCTTTTTTTCTTTCTTTCTTTCTTTCTTTTTTATTTTATTTTATTTTATTTTATTTTATTTTATTTTGAGCCTGGGTCTCACTCTGGAGTGCAGTGGCACAATCATGGCTCACCGCAGCCTCAACCTCCTGGGCTCAGGCAATTCTCCCACCTCAGCCTCCTGAGTGGCTGGGACTACAGATGCCACCAAGTCTGGCTAGTTTTTTTTATGCTTTTGTAGAGACAAGCTCTCGCTATTTTGTCCAGGTTGATCTCAAACTCCTGGGTTCAAGCAATCCTCCCCCCTCAGCCTCCCAAAATGCTAGGATTACAGGGATGAGCCACCATACCCGGGCTTATAACTAGTATTTTTGTGTCTGTTTAAGAAATCATTACCTGTTCCAAGGCTACAAATACATAAATATACATAGGCCTACACATGTGACTATGTTTTGTTACTTTTTGCCTTTAAAGCTAAGGGCTAAGATTCATCTGGGATTGAATTCTTGGTGTGGTGTGAGGTAGGGCTCAACGTTCAGAATTCAGTTGATCCAGCAGCATTTATTGAAAATACTGTTCTTTCCCTCATAATACCCTTGGCACCTTGGTCCTGGTCCCAGTGACTGTGTGTGGGGGGGTTTATTTCTTAGCTTCAGGTTTTGTTACTTGGGTCTGTCTGCCCCTACCTGTGCCAACATCACTGTTTTCCTTACTTTGACCTCACAAGCAGTAATGTCTTGTGGGAGGCTTCCACTTCTGTTTTTCTTCTATTTTTTCCAGCTATTCTTGTTTCTCTGCATTCCCACATAAATTCCAGAATCAGTTTGTTGAATTTTTTTTTTTTAATCTGCTGGAATTTAGACCAGGATTGCGTTTAATCCACAGATCAACTTGGGAGGAATTTCCATCTCTTCACTGGCGTCTTCCAGTCCATGACATGGTCTGTCCTTACACTCACATGCATCTTATTTAATTTATCTCAGCGACGTCATGCAGTTCTCTGTGTAGAGAGGGAGGCTTGCACATCTTTTACGAATTTATTCTTAGACATTTGGTGTTTTATGATGTTATTTCAAATGGTAGCAATTTTTAAATCTCATTTTCCAACTGCACGTGAGGAGAATGGACTTGCATTATTTGGGACCCCTGAGCCAAGTCCCGGTCCTATGGAATTCCAGCTGGGTGACATCGGCCAGGCTCTGGCACTCCATTCTCCGTCAACAGGTTAGAAACCATGCAGCTGCCAGGTATGAGTGGAGTGTCTGACTCCCAACGTGCAGACTTCAACTCTCACCTCCTCTGTGTCCTGTCTCCACAATGTCACCGTGAGCAATGGCTGTCCCCACCCAGCCCCACCACTGCCCATGGGACAGAGTTGTGCCTCCTTGGTATCTTTCCATCAAGGCCTGTTCCTCAGGCTTCATCATAGAGACACCTTGGGAAGAGAGTGTTGGTCAGTCATGTGGAGAATGCCCTCAGTTCGAGTTTGATATTTTTTGTGATCTGACCGTGGCTACGTGCTCTGGCGGGAGCCCCACAGGAGTGATGGTGTGCCCTTCTCAGAGTGTAGGCATGTGGCGTCTGTGTGTCTCACATGGTGGGGACTGTGATTGCTCGCCCAAGGTGGTGCCAGGGATCTGGGCTCAAGCTGCTCTTTCTCTGTGTATAATTAATAAGTATCATATGGAGAGACAAGTTTGCAACTGTATAACGATCGCATTCCTCTTGTTACTTTGGCTCCCAGATTGTAGCATTCATGGAAGACTCTTGCCTGCAACAATTGTTACATTTGTGACTTGGGCTGCTACTGTAAAGACGAGCTATTGATTCTCCCTGATGTTTTACACCATTGTGGACTTGTGGAGATCTATTTTATTCTGCTATGACCCACCACTCCCTGCGCTGCCACCAGTCCTCCACTGCTTGGCTAGGGGACCCGCCTCCCCATGTCCCTGATGCAGTGCTCCCCATGCTCCTGGCATCCCTAGCCTCCTGAAGTCCCTGACACCTGGCCCTCCAGACACTGTCCCACGGTGGCTCTTGTGAGATTGGGAAAGCCCCTGGGGCTAGTGGGGCCAGGTAAGGGTGTCGCCCTCGGCTTGCACCCCCGATGACCTCCCTTGCTCCAGAGAGGGCAGGGCAAGAGGGAACCACCAAGGCCAGAGGGCCCCCATCTCCAGCAGCATAGAGCAGTTGCAGCAATGAGGTGGGAAAAGCTTCCTTGGGTCCCAGAATCTCTTCTGCATGAGTCAGTGGGACATCGGTCCCTGTGCTGTTTCCCAAGGTGTATGCCAAGTCTTTGTGACCATCCCAAGTCATTTATTGTTTCCTCACATCCTGATGCACTCTGGAGGGTGGGTTTCAGAGGGAGAATGGGGTCTCTGGCCCTGGACCCATGCACAGTCCTGTTTGTCACCCTAACCCGCCTGAGCCTGCAGAGTCCATCATACTAGAGCCACCTGGAGTCACTGTCCAGCACGTCCCCACAGAGACACCCTGCACACACAACACCAGGGAGCTGTGCTTCCCAGCAAGGGGAACTGTGACCAATGGAGGAAGGCAGCCCTGCGTTGACCAGCTGGGTGATTCTGGGCAGGTTGTTCTTCCCCTTACAACCTCGGTGTTTGTTTGTTTGTTTGTTTTGAAAAATGGTGGTGACAACTAGATGGGTTGTCATAGCGATGGAATGACACAATGTACAGTGCTCAAAGAATGCCTGACACAAAGCCAGTGCTCTTCCATCATTAGGATGTGATGTCCATGGCCATGATAGGGGTGAAGATGACAGTGATGGTGTTGATGGTGATGGTGGTGACGGTGATGGTGGTGGTGGTGATGGTGGTGGTGATGATGGTGATGGTGGTGATGGTGTTGATGGTGATGGTGTTGATGGTGATGGTGTTGATGGTGATGGTGGTGACGGTGATGGTGGTGACGGTGATGGTGGTGGTGGTGATGGTGGTGGTGGTGATGGTGATGGTGACGATGACGATGACGGTGATGGTGGTGATGGTGATGGTGGTGATGATGATGATGGTGATGGTGGTGACGGTGATGGTGGTGGCGGTGATGGTGGTGGCAGTGATGGTGATGGTGATGATGACGATGATGGTGATGGTGGTGATGGTGATGGTGGTGATGACGATGATGGTGATGATGATGATGGTGATGGTGGTGACGGTGATGGTGGTGACGGTGATGGTGATGGTGATGATGACGATGATGGTGATGGTGGTGATGGTGATGGTGATGGTGGTGGTGGTGATGATGATGGTGATGGTGGTGATGGTGATGGTGGTGGTGATGATGGTGGTGGTGATGATGGTGATGGTGGTGATGACAGTGATGATGATAATGGTGATGATGATGCTGATGGTGATGGTGGTGATGATGATTATGGTGGTGAAGATGGTGATAATGAACCTTGTGATGGCAATGATGATGTTGACAATGGTGATGGTGATGATGATGAAGATGGTGATGGTGCTGACAAAGATGATGATGACGATGATGACTTTCCAAACTCTCTGTTAGGCACTGCACATTCTTAGTACTGACTAACCCCTCTTCCTGTCTCAGAAGAGACCAGGCTGGTTCTGAGACTGAGGAGGCACCATGTTTAATGGAATGTTGTTATCAAGTAATCTTTGCCATGTCACACCAACTCCACGGCTAGTGGCCTAAACAGTAACATGGATGGTTTCTCATGGTTCAGAGGAGCACATGGGCCAGCTCGGCTGATGCGAGTGTCTTGACTGGGTCTGGGCGGTCTGATGGTTGACTTGCTCTCTGCTGGGTGGCAGAAAGGATGGGGCCATGTGCCTCTCACCCTCCAAATATTGCCCCAGTGGTCACATGGTGGGGCCTCAGGGCTCCCAGCACACCCCAAGGACAGGCCCTGCCAGTTTCCTCTTCAAACGTGTTCCACATGTGTCACACTTGCTGTTGTCCCATTGCCAAGGCCACACTCAAGGGGTGGAGAGGAGACTCCACTCCTGAGGGAGGAGCCACCATGTCACCTTGCAGAGGAACTCGGGCCCAGGGTGGAGAGAAACTTGAGAACGCTCTTCCCATTGTCCTCCAATACTGAGGAGCATGGCAGCTCATGGCTAGGCTTCGGGGTCAGCTCTAGGCCACGGGCAATGCCACTGTGACCACTGAGCACCCTCCTGGGACGAGGTGCTTTGCTTTCTATAAGTCTCCATGTGCTGATCTGTCCAATGGGAAGAAAGAGGACACTCCTACTAAAGTTGTGTTAGACAAGACAGAATGTCCCCAGCACCCGGCTTCATAGATGCCATCATAATTATAATTAATTGTGGTTATTCTACAAACAGAGCACAAAATATGCTTTTCTTTAAAAGATGGAAGGGACAGTAATGTTTTCAGATGGACACGGCAGCTTCCAGCTCACTCTGGAGCAGATGCTTCTAGAACAGTCTGAGCTCCCAGGCAGCTTGGTGTTCTCCTGCATGGCTGGAGGTGCCCAGCTGAAGTGAGCATGGCCGTCCTCACCCAAAGCTTCTCTGGTCCCAGCCTGTCCTCCTGGGGTTGACCAAAGTGCCGGTGGCCACAGCCCCTAGTGTGCTGGCCTCACCAAAGGGGTGTCAGCCAGGGCTAGTGGAGGGCCTGGACACCCCATGGCTCACACAGGGCTCTTCCATCACCGGGACCTCCTAGGGTCAGACATGGGGGACATTATGCTGAACTGGCTCCAGCCCCAGGCAGTGACCTGTTTTAAAAGCCGGGGACTAAGTATTGCACATGTACAGACACAGAAAGGATCACACAGACATGTGTGTGGAAAGCAAGAAGCCAAGGGTACCTGGGAGGGCAAGCAGCTTGGATGCTTGAGTCCCTGACTGGCTGGCCATGTCCCGGGCTGTCAGGAGGGGCCTTGGGCGTGTGGGCCCAGCAGAGCCAGTATCAGCAAGACCCACCTACAGGTTATTAGACTTGAAGGGAAATGTTCCCACAAGTCCTGCAGTTGGGGGGGCTGGGACTGGCACACCCCAAGTCTTGGCTCTTAGGCATCAGAGCAGTCTCACCTGGGGCCCTGGCCTCCAGGAGCGAAAGTGGGTCCTGACAGGGCGTGTCCTGGGGAGGCTGGTTGCGCTGCCTCTGAGAGACTCCAGGGAGGCTGGCTGAGCCAGCTCTGGGAGGCCCTGGGGAGGCCGGGCATGCTGCTCTGGGGAACCCTGGGTGAGACCCGCACTCCCTCGGGCCTTCGTTTGCTCCTTGTGGAGCCTGTCCTTCTACACAAGGAAGTCTGAGGACTCGTGTAACCAGGCAGGAAGGGCTGAGAACAGGCCTGCTCTGCAGACCCTCGGGGCCCCACAGTCACTGGATACAGGTGTGGGACGAGCCGAGAATGGGTATCATCCCTGTCCCCGGGGCTGGCCTCCCCTCTCTGACGAGGCTGGTCCCCCAGGTCTTGAGCCCGTGGCCGCCTCAGAGCCGGGTTCTCGGGGCTCCTCTGAGTCCCTCTCAGACCTGACAGAGCCAGGCATGGAGCGGCCCCTGGGACCCCTGCCAATGCTGTGTGAAGCTTGTCTTCCTGTTCATCGGGGCACAAGCATGCATGGTGAGTTGATGCATCTCCCCAAAGTTATGTCCACATCTAATCCCCAGAACCTGTGACTGTGCCCTGATTTGGAAACAGAGTCTTCGCAGATGTGATAGATTGAGGTCCTGGTAGCTCAGGTGGGCCCTCACACAGTCACTAGTGTCCTTAAAAGAAGAGAGTCATTTGGACGGGAGATTCAGGGAGGAGGTCATCTGAAGGTGGAGTCAGATTGGGAGTGACACAGCCATGAGCCAAGGCATGCCTGGGCCACCAGGAACTTGTGGAAGAAGTAGGAAGAACCCCCCCGCCCCCGCCAGAGCCTCTGGAGGGAGGTGACCCTGAGACACCTTGACCTTAAACTTCCAGTCTTCAGACCAAGAGAGGACGGCTTAATGTTTTCAACCTGGTCATTTGTTGTGGCAGCCCCAAGAGACACACACACTCCAGGACTCAGAAATGGACCATCCCACGAGCACCAGAGTGAGAGAGGTCAGTGGTCAAAGCACCTGGAGTGTCTACTCCACGAGGCATTGAAAAGTGAACGTGGCATGACATGCCTCTGTCGCAAATCATCAGAGATGTAAGACCCATAGCCACGCCTTCTCAACACAGCACTGGAGGTCCAGGCCAGAGCATTCAGGCAAGAAAAGGAAATAAAAGGCCTTAGAATCGACAAGGAGGAAGCCATCTTCTCTCTGTTCGCTGATGACGTGGATGTAAGCCTAGAAAACCCTCAAGGCCCCTCCCATGGACTCCCCGGCCTGATAAACAACTTCAGTGAAGACTCAGGACACAGAATCATCATACAAAAATCAGCCGTGTTTCTATACACCAATAACAAGCTGATAACCAGATCGAGAGCCAGTCCCATCTAGAACAGCCACCGAAAACAACCGAGGAAGACATTTATCCACAGAGGGAAAAGACCTCTACAAGGATAACTACAAAACACCCAGAGAAAGAGATTATAGTCAACACAGACAGATGGACGAGCAACTCTGTTCATGGACCAGAAGAATCAAATCATTCGAGTGACCTCACGGCCCAAAGCAATCTACAGATTCAGTGTAGTTCCCATCAGCATGCCCATGTCCTCCTTCACAGACCTAGGAAAAGCCATCCTAAAGTGTATATGGAACCAAAAAATAGCCCAAACAGCCAATGCAATCCTAAGTAAAAGGAACAAAGCTGGAGGCATCACACTGCCTGACTTCAGATGGCATGACAAACCTCCAGTAACCAAAACAACATGGTCCTGGCACAAAAATAGACACACAGACCAATGGAATGGAAGAGAGAACCCAGAAATAAAGCCATATGCATTCAACCAACTGCTCTTTAACAAGGCCAACAAAAATAAGCAATGGAGAAAGGACATTCTATTCAGTAAACAGTGCTGGTGAAACTGGCTGGCCATATGCAGAAGAATGAAACTGGACCCTTACCTCCCACCCTATGCAAAAATTAACTCAAGATGGATTAAACACTTAAATGTAAGACCTGTAACTATAAAAATCCTAGAAGAAAACCTAAGAAAAACTCCTCTGAATGCCAGCCTAGGTGAAGAATTTATGAAACCCCAAGAGCAAATGCAACCAAACAAAAAGTAGACAAATGAGACTTAGTTAAACTAAAAGACATCTACACAGCAAAATAAATAATCAACATAGTGAATAGAAAGCCTATGGAATAGGAGAGAATGTTTGCAAACTATGCCTCAAAAGACTAATATCCAGAATCTACAAGAAACTCAAATAACTCAGTATGAAAAAGCAAATGACCCCATTAAAACAAGAGCAAAACATCATCAATAACTCAAAAAACAACAGTTGCTGGAGAGGATGAAGGGAAAAGGGAATGCTTCTACACTGTTGGTGGGACTGTAAACTAGTACAACCTCTGAGGAAAACAGTGTGGTGATTCCTAAGAGATCTAAAATTCAACCTCCCATATGACCCAGCAATTCCCTTTCTGGGAATATACCCAGAGGAACTCAAATCACTCTATGAAAAGAATACCTGTGCACACATGTTTATTGCATCATTATTCACAATAGCAAAAACAGGGAACCAACTGTGTTGTCCATCAAAAATAGACTGTATTTCTTTTAAATGTGGTACATATACATGATGGAATGTTACAAAGCCATGGAGAAGGACAAAATTATGAACTTCACAGCATCTTGGATGGATTTAGAGTCTGTCATACTTAGTAATCTATCACAGAAACAAAGAACTGAGTACTACATGTTCTCACTCATAAGCAAGACCCTGAACAATTATTATAAAACTACAAGAAAGCGATCGGCAGTAGTGGGAAACTGCCGGGGAGGGACACTCCTCATCAATAAGGGTACCTGATCTCAAATCAGGTGATGTGGGGACAAAAGTGAGGTCCAAACTTTACCTGTACGATGACCATTTGTATACCTAACCCTGAATTGTACCCTACATCTTTAAAATAGAAATTTTTTTTAAAAGCATAGGGAAAAGACGTGAAGGCACAGCTCAAAAAAGACACACAGCCAACAGTCAGTACGTGAAAAGCTGTTAAACATTGCGGACCATAAGAGAAATGCACATCAACCCCACAATGAGATACCTTCTGGTCACCATCTCGGAATGGCGATGATTAATAAGTCAAAAGACATGAGGGTTGGCAAGAAAAGGGAACAGGCATATACCCGGTGGAAACATAAACTGTCATTTGACCCAGCAAGCCCACGATTGAGTATCTACTCAAAGGAAAGGAAATCATTACATAAACCATCTATGAAAAGATACCGGCACTCATATGTTCATCATAGCACTCTTCGCCAAAATCACAGAACCAACCTATGTGCCCTCTGACAAATGACTGGATAAAGAAAATGTGGTCCATGTACACCGTGAAATACCACACAACCATAAAAAAGAATGAGATCCTGTCCTTTGCAGCAATGCAGATGGAACTGGAGACCATCATCCCGAGTAAACAGACTCAGAGACAGAAAACTAGACACCACATATTCCCACTCACATGTGGGAGCTGAACGATCACAAAGATGGAAATAAGAGACACCGGGACACTGGGGGAAACCAGGAGGGGGTGGGACTTGGCCGTCTAGTACACCACTCTCTCCTTGGGAAGAGACCACCTGGAGGTCAATCCCCACCAGCACACAAGGCACCCGTGTAACAGGTGCACACTTGTGCCCCCGGATCTAAAACAGTGAAAAAAAGTCACGTAGGTCCCCATGTCTGCAAGGGCAGTGGGCAGTGAGAAAGTACGTACTGCTGTATTTCAGAACATTCTCCTATGCTAACAACTGCGTTTCCGGAATTTATCCCAGGACCGTGAGGGATACAAGGTGAGATGGCACCTGCCACAGCACTCTTCACAGCATCCAAGTTAGAGGCGATGCTCGTGAATGCCACAGTGGGGGGAGCTTAAATAAACACACGCCCCCAGAAGACTGTGTGGAAGGCACGCTTTTATTGACACCAGAAATTGCTCTTAATATGTAAAATTCTGGTTACAAAGGATGTCTGAGCTCACTCCATCAAAAAACAGCACAGGGAGGTGAAATGTCTCACACCCATAATCCCAACACTTTGGGAGGCTGAGGCAGGAGGATTGCTTGAGTCCAGGAGTTCAAGACCAGCCTGGGCAATGTACTGAGATCTCGTCGCCACAATTTAAAAAAAAAAAAGTTAGCTAGATGTGGTGGTATGTACCTGTAGTCCCAGCTACTAGGGAGGCTGAGGTAAGATGTTTGCCTGAGCCCAGGAGGTCAAGGCTGCCGTGAGCTATGAGCAGGTCAACTGCACTCCAGTCTAGGCCACAGAGTGAGACCTCATCTCAAAAAATAGAAAAAGTGACAGAGAGAGCTGTGGACAGGCAGTTTGCAGTCAGTGGGGCTGTGGCACCATAGGCTGTGGACTCAAGGGTGACCTTGAGGTCTCCCTGTTTGGTTTCGTCATGGGTCCGCCAATGTGTGAAGAGCGGGTATTATTTCAAAGCAGGAAAATGAGGCCTTTAAGAGCAGTGGCCTCTGCCCCAGAGGTCACAGCCTCGCTGCCTGGGCCGGCGCTCGCGAAGGCAGGTTCTGGAGGGATGGAGTGGGCACTGGGGTTTCCAAGAGAACGGTGGGAGCAGATTGTCAGGCCTGCGCACTGTCCTCAGAAGCTGCACCAAGGTCTGGGGCCTCCCCAGGCCTGTCTCCACCCCCGTGAGAGCCTGTGCTGACCTGGGAATGAGGGGCAGGGTCACCCCTCGAAATTGCTGCGAGTACGTCGCCTGATCAACTCCGTGAACTTGACATCAGCACCTACCTCGAGAGCTGTTTTGAGAGAGGTGAGGGGGCTTCCCGGGTCACATGGCAATGGACTGGCATCAAGCCTTGCCGTGTCCTCCCCATGTGGCTTGGGTGCCTCCCACCTTGGGAAGTGGGGAAAGGAGGCCCTGCAGATGCCACCTGCATACACCTTTACCCCACAGCCAGGAAACAGGAGGAGGCCCAGGAGACAGCAGGGCCCAGGCCCAAGGGTGGATTTGCATGCGATTTGCATTCATTTGCATGCGATGTCCCAAGGGCAGTCGTGCCCATAGGATAGGGAGATGGCAGTGCTGGATGTCCTACCTACCTGGAAGAGAAGGACTCACATCCAGATGGGGAGAGGGAACACCCGGCCGAAGGCTCCAGGAGGGTCAGTAGTGCCATCCCTGGCCATAGAGCTGGACCCCAGCCATCCCCAGGGAGGAGATTGTGGCAGCTGTGGGACCTGCTGCCCAGACCTCAGAGAAGGAGAACAAAGACACTCTTCTCCAGGCCACACTGTCCTGAGCCACACTCTCTCAGGCCATGTACTCCTAGATCACACTCCTCCGGGCCACACTCTCCCAGGCCACGCTTTCTAGGGGTACACTCTCCCGGGCTACACTCCCCTGGGCCACGGTGTCTCAGGCCACACTCTCTTGAGCCATGTGCTCCTAGACCATACGCCCCAGGCCACGCTTTCTCAGGCAGCACTCTCCTGGCAATGCTCTCTTGGGCCATGTGCTTTAGGTCATATTCCTCCAGGACATGCGCTCCCAGGGCCACTCTAATCCCAGGCCACATGCTCCTAGGGCCACTCTCTCTCTGAGGCCACATTCTCTTCCATGCTCTTCCAGGATCACACTCTGTCAGACCACACTTTCCTAGGCCACAGTCCTTGGGCCACTCCTAGCCGACGGCCCCGCTCATCCCCAGAGAAGGGGAGGCCAGGCAGCTGCAGGAAGCCTACAGAGGAAGGACCAAGCCTCCCCACCCCCTGGAGCCTCACAAGGAGGCCTGTCTCTATCGGAGCTGAGGCTTCTGCTGCAGCTCAGGGAACAGATCCAGGCCCTGGAGCAACGTCCGCACGCTCTCCCATACGCGCGGGGTCTCCTGCCCCTGCAACGAGTCTGGATGGCCCCAAGCCTGGCGCAGAGGCCCAGTCACTGCCTGGAGGGCACAGCACCTTGATGCCAGACTACATCCTGGACAGGGACAAGGCCCAGGCAGGCGAGGATCGCTTCGTCTGTGTCTGATATGAGCGCGATTGTTCTCTGCCCGCGCCAGCTATTATGCGAAGGCGCGTCCTAAAATAATATTGAATTTCCTCTCCTGATCTGGGGAGGACACTCATCTGGAACAGAGCTGGAGGGGGAATGCTTTCATCCGCGGGCCCCGGGACGTCGCGCCGATACCCGGTGTGGTGGATAAGAATGCGGGCCTCTGTTCGCCGGCTGGTGCTGACGCCGGCCCGGCTCACCCACGGGCTCCCTACGGGCTCCCCCAATGAGGAGCGTGGCTCAGAGAGGGGTGCCTTTGTTTTTTAATAAATATGTATCTTGGAAAGCTGGTCCCTTCATCTCCTTGTTTAGGATTCCAGTCGAGGCCATGAGCCCCAGACCCCAGAGACCAGGCCAGTGACTGGCTGAGGACCAGCTATGGAGCAGACTCAGAATGGGCCCAGAGACACCGTGCCCAGTGCCTGGCAGGGGTCACCGTGCACATCAGGCCAAGGCCAGCACAAAGAATGCTCACACGACAGCCTTGCTTTTGTGACCAGGGCTTGGACTGCAGAGTGCCACTTGGTCTGTCCTCATGGCTGGGATGCGTACATCTTTTATGGCAGGTGTTCCAGGCCCTGGGCCTCAGGGGCAGAGGTCCTTCTCGCTGGTGTCCTGGTAGACAGGAGACAGGCCATGTTTCCACCCCTGCTCCATCACTGGGACCCTGGGCTTAACCTCTCCTGTGCCTTGATGGTCCCATCTGTAAAATGGGCTCAGAATACTCAGTTTAAAGGATTGATTTGAGGACTGAGATGAGAAAGTCCAAGGCCCAACATCTAGCTCCACACATGACTCTTCAAGTGTTAAATGAGGAGCATGGTATGCAGGTGGTGTTCACTATTCCTTCATTTACTCAACAAACATTGACTGAGTGCCCCAAGAGCCAGGTCAGCGACAGGCACTGAGGGGACACAAAGAGGGAGAAGACATGGATCTTATCCTCAAGTGAAATAAGACAATGGCAATAATAGAGGTGATGATGGTGAAGATGCTGGTGGGGTTGACAAGGATGATGGAGAAGACGGTGGTGGTGGTGATGGTTATGTGGGTGAAGACGGTGGTGGTGGTGATGGTTATGTGAGTGAAGATGGTGGTGGTGGTGACGGGGATGGGGATGATGGTTGAGATGGTGCTGAGCTCACGTTTACCAGCACTTACTTTATACCAGGGCTCTTACCGAGCTTATTACATTATCTCATTTCATTAGAATGCACAGTAGACCTTGCTGCACACATTCTGCAGAGGGTATTGTACCACACCCATGACGGGTAGAGGGGAAGGTGGGAGAGGCTTGAGAGGAGTGGCATGGGCTTGGGTGGGATTTGGACATGCAGAGAAGATTGGAGAACATCTGGAGTGAGGAAGCCCCCGGGGGGCAAGGACACCCTCCCACGGCAAGGGTCCCTTCTGTGTGGGCCATCTGAGCTCTAAGGGCTACAGAAGGAGGGGCCGTGGGAACGGGGTCCTGGGCTGGGAGACCTGCCTGAAGGTTCACCCTGGAGGCTGCAAGGGTCACAGAGGGTGGTCTGTCCTGTGAGTGAGCATGGAGCATCCATAGCCCAGATGCCTTGTGTCTTCCCCGAGGATGACAATGTGAAATAAGAAACTGATGGATCAGAAAGGAGGGAACACCTATGGGGCACCAGGGCTGAAGAGTCCAGGCAATCTCTCCAGCATAGCAGACCCTCATGGTGGCCCTTCCACAGCGGTGCCCGCAGAGGCCAAGGTGTACCAGGGGCATGCCATGTGGTTTCACGGGAGGGGACACGTGCCCTGATGTGTATCCAGAGCTCATGCCTTGATCTGCCCCTAGGCCCCTGTCTGTGTTGTGCCCCTGCCTGATGTGCCATCCCCACCCTCTACCTGGAGAATACCAGCCCACCTCAGCTCAGTGTCACCGCCTCCTCCAGGGAGCCCTCTCTGTACCCCCAGGCAGAGATAGACACAGCCTCCCCAGCATGACTGGTCACTGTCCCTCTGGCTTCCTGGGTCCTAGAGCCCATCGCATGGTTTGGCCATCACTCATGTGAATCTGCCTCCTCAGCCAGACTCTGTTGTACCGTAGCTGAGAGCCGTGTCTCCGTAGGCTTTGTGTGTCTGTGCCCACTGGAGCCCGGCACCTGCAGCTGCCCGTGTTTGCTGACAGATGGGGAGGGTGGAGTTAGACACAGATGAGAGCAGTGGCCATCCTGCCCTCCTGCCTGCGGGGACACCCTCTGTGCTCAAGACGAGGTAGACCAGAGAGGAACACACCAGTTTTCGAAAAGGTCCCAGACCCAGGAGATAAATGAGATAGAAACGGGTCTGACAGGAGCTAGTCTTTCCAGAAAGGCCTGAGGGCTGCTGGGATTCCAGGTCTGGGCAGAGGGTCTGGGGGTGTCCTCTGGGGACATGTTAGAAACACGAGTTCTCAGCCCCACCCCAGTCCTGCAAGTCAGAAAACCTGGGGTGGGCCCATGTGCCCGCTGGCCATGGCAGCCTCTGCACCATCTGACTCCTGGGGTCGGGATGGGGACACACAGATCCCTGGGCCAGCACCCCGTGAGCCTGCCAAGGAGAGGCCCAGCTGCATGACCCCAATGTCAAGATCCTACAGAGACCATGAGGGAGAGGAACAGGCTTGGGTGCCGAGGCTGAGACAAGTGAAAGTGCCCTGTGCAAAGCCCACGCAGCTGCAGCCCGCCCCTCCCGGGAGCCCACTGACCCCACACCTGCCCCCCCGGCACAGACTGTCTTCCATGCTGCAGGCCACAGCACACAACAGCCAGGCTGGGGCCAGGTAGGCTGAGCCCCGCCTCAACCCCCTGTGTGTTGGTGCAAGTGGGACACATCCTTCTGGGGTGAGTCTTCTGCCTCCCCAAGGGGCAGCCTCCTGGCTTCAAGGCCGGAAACCAAGGCCCAGCTGTCCAGACAGGCCCCTGCTTAGAGCCTATTGCATGCACCTGATACTCTCTATCTTAACTTGCAAAAGCTTCCATGTGCCAGGCGCAGTAGCACAAGCCAAGCACTTTGGGAGGCCGAAGCAGGAGGATTGTTTAAGGCCAGAAGATCGGGACCAGCCTGTGCAACACAGCAAGATTCCTGTCTCTATACACACAAAAACTTAGCTGGGCATGGTGGTATGCCTGCAGCCCCAGCTACTTGGGAGTTTGAGGCAAAGGATTGCTTGAGGCTTTGGTTGCGTTGGAGGCCGCGGTGAGTTATGACCGCACCCCACTGCCCTCTAGCCCGGGTGGCAAAGCAAGACACTATCTCTAAAAATATTTTTTAAAAAGAAAGATAAAGCATTTTTGGAAAAACTGTAGACCCTTGACTGGGTGCAGTGGCTCACCCCTGTAATTCCAACACTTTGGGAGGGTGAGGCAGGAGGATTGCTTGAGCCCAGGAGTCCAAGGCCAGCCCGGGCAACATAGTGAGACCTTATCTCTACAAAAATAAGGAAAAAAAATAAGCTGGGCATGTTCATTTGGAGTCTCAGCTCCTCAGGAGGTTGAGATGGGGGATCACTTGAACCCAGGGGTCACGGCTGTGGGGAGTCTTCATTGTGCCACTGCCCTCCAGCCTGGGCCACAGAGACCCTGACTCAAAGCCAGACATAAACAAAATAAGTTGACCCATGTACTGACTTCAGCTATTTGACAGGGGTTGCAGATGTGGTGCCCAGAGGCTGGGCGGCATGGTGGTCACTATGGAGGGTTTCAGCTCCCCAGGGGCCCCTGTATGTTGCATCTGCTGTTGCCATGGCGCACATGCTCCCAGAGGGCAGACGCTACACCCCTAAGGAGCTTCACACCTGGTGTAGGGGCTGAGTGCCGTCCCCAAGCCCACCCAGCAGGCTGAGGCTAGGTCCTGCTGGCCCACATGTGTGAGCTAGCTGAAGACCACACATGCTCGTGAGAAGGAATCTCAGAGGTTCTGACAGGACGGTCCAGGTTTCAGAAGGGCCACTTGGGGCCTAGGGCCACCTTGTCATGGTAGGATGTGGCTTGTATAGCAACAGCCTCACCGCCAGCATGGGCATGACAATGCCAGGGTCCAGGCACTGCTGGGGGGGTCAGTTGTGTCAGTGGCCCCTGTGGAGATGTGGACCCAGCCCATTGGACGGCTTACACCACACAGGTGTGTTTTATTTGTCCAAGTAGGCACGTGACATATCCACACAGCACAGGCTCCTGGAAATCACAGGAAATGGCTGCATTCATGAAAGCCTTCCGTGAGCAAAAGCAACAGGCCACGAGGACAAGCCCTGACACTGTGGCAGACACTGGGGCCGGGCAGGGATGATGGCCACCAGGGGTTTCACACAGTGGCTTACGCCTGTAATCACAGTACTTTGGGAGGCCGAGGTTGGAGGAGTTCGAGGCCAGCCTGGACAATATAGCAAGACCACATCTCTACAGAAAATTCAAAAATTAACCGGGCTGGGCATGGAGTCTCACACCTGTAATCCCAGCACTTTGGGAGGTGGAGGCAAGAGGATTGCCTGAGTCCAGGGATTTGAGACCAGCCAAGCAACATGGTGAGCCCTTGTCTCTAAAAAAAAAAAGAAAAGAAAAGAGAGGAAAGAAAGAAAAAAAATTGGCTGGGTTTTGTGGCTTGTACCTGTAGCACCAGCTACTCGGGATGCTGAGATGGGAGGATTGTTTCAACCCAGGAGGCTGAGGCTGCCATGGGCTGTGATCGTCATGATCATGCCACTGTACTCCAGCCTGGGCAGCAGAGCGAGACCCCGACTCAAAAAAAATTATATAAGTATAAAATTCACGGTCAACATGGAAAAGGGCATAGTGTGAGGGAAAAAGAAGGCACCCAGAAAAGGGAGTAAGAGCCATAAGATCTAACCCCTCAGGACCCAGACCAGGTGCTCTGAGCCCTTGAAACATGCTGTCATGAGTTTCTCCCAGGACGGGGAGCGGGAAACTGAGGCACAGAGAGGCCAAGGCCTGCTCAGAAGAGGCATTGCTGGGATGGAGCCCAGGTCCCTCTCAGCGAGATCTGGACACCTAGCCTGAGCTCAAACACCCAGCCAGAGTCAGTTCAAATGGAGAGTTCGTGCATGGAGTCCCACAGAGTCACAGGCACCAGGCACCGCCTGTGGACATGCAATCCATCTCTCATGTGTTCCTTCCAGCCATTCACTTATCTAAGCGGGAGCCAACCCGTATGCTGGGTGCCATCGTGGACATGCGGGCCAGCACTGCCCGGGCAACGTCCGGACCACGGCAAGGACCATGGAGCCCACAGCCGGCCGACGTCGTCTCTTCAAAGACCAAGAGGAGGAAGCAGCCGCCGGGGAGATCGACGGTGCAGTCAGAAGGAGCCGTTGTCCTCAGCGGCAGGTGGCGCAGGGTGGAAGCCGGAAGAGGACGGGCTCACGTGTGGCCGGGCCAGAGGATCAGCAACTTGGAGCGGAAGGATCCCAGGGACGCCTGCCACATTTTTTCTAGAAGAATGTTGGAAGAGTCTATGGCCAGGTATGAAAAGGAAACGCACAGACACTGAGGCCATTCACGGCAGGCCGGCGGCCTGTCAGGGCCAGGTGGCGCGAGAAGGACCCGCCGTTCACGGCTGGGCCACAAGGGCCAGTTGTGCTCGCTGTCATGGCCCCCAGCAAAACAAACGCCCGTCCATATGCCTTCCATGGCAGCCCCCTTGTGGCTTTGGCCAGAGGACTGAGCCAGGTGGGAGGCTCAGTCCCCTGCAGGCATGACCACGGGAGAGGGGCTGTGTCCCTGTGGACGGAACGTCTGCAGCCTTCATGCAGCAGGGTTGGGTTAAAGCAGGAGGCGGAGTCGGTTGAAGGCCCCATCTCTGTCCTCCCGCCCACCTGCCCCGGGCACCGCGGCTCCTTGGCCAGCCCCAACTGCCTCCACCCGGCCTCGCTCCGCGACACCCGTGAAAGAACCCATTCATGCACCAGACCGCTGGCTTGGGTTACGCGCCGGCCCTCGCCTCTGTTTTCTTTTCATTACAAGGATTCCCATATTGAAGGTCTGCGAGGGGCTGAGTCAGGGATGCTCCAGTGAGAACGTCTGGAATGTGCTGCCCACGGCCTCACACATTCACCGGGGAACTGTGGCAGATGGGGAAACTGAGTCTCGGGGTGGCATCCCAGCCGCATGGCTGGCAGGTGGGGGAGCCAGGGACTGGACCTGGGCCACCAGCAGCCCGAGGTATCTCAGACACACACAGGGACTCCTGGGGCAGGCGGAAGACACGAGGCACGGGTAGAGTGTATGCCCAGGCCAGACGGGACCCAAGGCCACTGAAGGCCAGGCTCCCCACTCCCCCTACAGAAGGAGGCCTCTCTGGACACAGAGGGCTTCCTAGAGGAGGCGGCAGTAGCACTGGAGCTCGAAACCTCAGAGTGGAGGTGGGCTGTCAGTCCCCTGGCCCCAGACCCATGACCAACCTGGGGCGCAGCAGCCTGGACTGCACATGGGCAGCACCCTCAAGGTACACGTGCATGTGTGAGCCAGTGTGTGGCATGTAGTGGGAGCATGTGCGTGAACCAGTGTTGGACGCCCTCGGGACAGGCTCCCCTTCCCGCCGCTCGGTGCTCCTGCAGGGCCACTCGGAAGATGGGCAGAAAGCCTTGGGCGGCGTCTGAGTCACGCGCCACCGTCCGCCTGGAATGTCTCATTGGACGAGGCCCACGCGGCAGCGGACGCCACTCACTCCTCACGCATCCTCCCTTCCTCCTTTCTCTGCCATCCCTCCCCTCCTCCGCCCTCCCTCCCCCATGCCTCTCCCTCCTTCCCCCACTCCTTTCT